>NC_073393.1:982500-1062500 GCF_028641065.1 Leucoraja erinaceus | reverse complement strand
CTCTAATCTAAACTAAACTAAAATCTGTTGTGTTGAGATTCACTGGGATTGATGTCCTGGCCCTGTGATGAATCTCAACGATGACTCCCCTTGGATGACACGCTCTTCATGAGGATTCAAATGCACAAAGTATTTCTCAACCCACCAACCACTGACACAGACTTACTGCTCCCTGTATTGGGGGCAAGATTGAAATGCCCTCACGACTTTTTACAGGGGTGCCATTGAGAGCATTCTTACCAGCAGTCTCTCAGTCTGGTATGGCAGTTGCTCTGCTGCTGACCAGAAGGCCCTACAGAGAGTGGTGAGGACAGCGGAGAAGATCACCAGATCACCCCAACCAGCAATCCAGGACCTATACCCATCTCGCTGTCGCAAAAGAGCAAGCAATATCATCAAAGACACCACCCACCCAGCACACAAACTTTTCACCCTCCTACCTTCAGGTAAGCGCTACCGCAGCATGCGGAGCAAAACCACCAGATTCAAAAACAGCTTTTTTCCTCAGGCCATCAGACTACTCAACACACTTAAGTAAATTCCATGAACAGTACCCAAACAAAGACAAACAAACTGTGAAAATAACTTTGGCTCAATGTCTCCAGTACGGAATTTGTACTTTTTCTATATTGCACCTTTCATTGTTGCACCCTGTTTAAAATACCTCAATGTTTTTGCTACATTTTGGCACACTGTGAATATTTTAATATTTTAAATAATGTAATGTCTATTGTCTATTTTTATTGGTATGTTGTCTGTCTGCGTTTTTAATATTACTTGCACATTTGGAGTATGGGGAAACGTAATGTCAATCCTCTGTGTAACTACTGTTGTATAATTGAATTGAGCATAAAGTTTACTTTGAACTTTGAAATGCATCAATGGGGTCCCAGCTAGGTCCAAGTGACAAAAAACTATCATCACCTCATGTGCTCATGTGTTTCTGGGCCATGATTCTAGAGCTTTGACCTGGTGCAGTTGAGGAACCTCAGTGTAAATATCATGCAACCTTTGTCAGGCTGTGCAACCTGGGATTAAGGCAATGAGAAATATCTGAAACACTTACAAGATGAGCATGAACGAAAGTTGAAGGGAAAGAAAAAGTGGAACGATATCCCGGTAAATCGAGTTTGTGTGTTTAAATGCACTTAGAAAAATTACACCACTCATCTGTGTCATCCTCGAAACAGGTCTGTGAGGAATGTTGGCGCAAAAAGTGGATCACAAACTAAGGTAATTGGTCGATTCCATGACATTAGCAGGATGAGTGAACGGGGAAATCGCTCTTCATTCATTCATTCCTGCCCTGGATTGATGCTGCCCTCAATTAAACTACAATCTGATCAGAGTTCTCCACCAAAGGTGCCTCATGGAAATACCAAGAGCTTAACGGAATATTGCAGTCAATAGCAAGACTCCGTCTCAGCCCAGGCTGGTTCTCTGCAGAGACAAGGAAGGTGTGTGTTCTTACAGACTTGGCTAATCAATCCTTTGTATCTTGTGGAGGGTAGAGGGACGCAAGGTAGAAGAGAAACATATAAACATGGACAATGGGTGCAGGAGTAGGCCATTCGGCCCTTCCAGGCTGGGCCAGCACCGCCATTCAATATGATCATGGCTGATCATCCCCAATCAGTACCCCGTTCCTGCTTTCTCCCCATATCCCTTGATTCCGTTAGCCCCTAGATCTAAATCTAACTCTCTCTTAAATACATATTGTCCAGTACCTAGAACTAGGGGAGTGGGGAAGGTGGGGGGGGGGGGGGGGGGGGGGGGGGGGGGGGGGGGGGGGGGGGGGTGAATCTGATGCGAGATGCAAATGGCATCAGCTTTTAATTAACATCAGAATTGTGAAGCTGTGAAAATGTTATCAAGAGACTCACATCCTTGGAACCAAGAAATGTTCTGGAGGGGGTCTAGTTTTGCTCACATTTGAATATTTAAAACTGCTTACTGTTCAGTTCTGCTCCCATTGAATGGATATATGTTCTTGCTCACACACCAGTGTTTCATATTATATTTCCTGTGTTTAGATTTGTTAATGATATCTTTACTCTTCATCTCGATTCCCCCCAGAGTAAGGCACATTTTGTATATTAAAAGGCATACATTTTTAAACAGTTGGAGACATTTTCTCTTCCCTAGATTCCATTTTCTGTGCAAAAGCATGCACTAAGATAATTATCAAACATCATTTTTATCAGTGTGTTGATTATAGATAATATTTGTTATATTAAAAATAAAAATACAACAGAATTTGCACAAATTAATTTGTAAATCCAGGTACTTCCATTCACTGCATTAAATCTTTGACTTAAAATGATCAAACCCCAACAACTGTTTTATTCTGCCTCATTAATTCATTGGAAGTTTTATATCACTGTAAATTTTAAAAGATTTCTTGCCGAGTATTTAATTTTCCGTGTGTGTTTCTAATGTTCCATTACCCCACGTCAGATCCACCTGTGTTACATACACCAGAGTGGTCTCTGCGTTGAGCAAGTTGGCTCAAGTGTTGAGATGGCAGCTAATGAAGTGGCACTTGGACTTGCTAACTGCTCAGTCAATGGCTTAAAAAAAGTGGCTTGCTGTATTTCCACAAAAACACTAAAATAAGCTACTCCCCTGAAATATATATATATATGTGTAAATGTATGTGTATGTGTATGTGTATGTGTATGTGTATGTATGTGTATGTGTATGTGTATGTGTATGTGTATGTGTATGTGTATGTGTATGTGTATGTGTATGTGTATGTGTATGTCAAGAAATCAGGATCACTGCCTTTCAAAAACAGCATTCAATAAAAATCTTAAATTACACCCTATTGTACACTCTTTATAAGCTGTGTATGTACACGCTCCTAACTCATTCTGCCAAGGGTGTAAAATTAATTTATAATCCGGGCCTTAGTAATGTGAAATGACCTCACGATGGGCGAACAGATAGCATCTTATAGCATTATAAAGGCTCCAGATTCACTTCACTTCCCTTTCAACAAGATTGCTGTTAATTTGGAATTTTATGCTAATTATCAATTAAAAATAGCACGATATGAAAGATTTACATTTTTTTATTAAAACCTGTCCGAAGATAAAACTGCCAGCAGCACACAGTGTATTGTGGAAGGGATCATCTACTTAAGCTGCTTGTTCACCAGTAGAAATGACCAGGGGTTGGGAAACAGTCTTGCAGAATACCGACATACTATAGGCAAGGAAATGGAGAAAAACCTGTAAGATGGCAATGCCTCTCTGTGTGTCTGTCTGTCTGTCTGTCTGTCTGTCTGTCTGTCTGTCTGTCTGTCTGTCTGTCTGTCTTTCTCTCTCTCCCTCTCTCTGTCTCTCTCTCTCTCTCTGTCTCTCCCTGTCTCTCTCTCTCTCTGTCTCTCTCTGTCTCTCTCTCTGTATGTTTCTCTCTCTCTTTCTCTCTCTCTCTCTCTCTCTCTCTCTCTGTCTCTCTCTCTCTCTCTCTCTGTCTCTATTCTCTCTCTCTTTCTCTCTCTCTCTCTCTGTCTCTCTCTCTCTCTCTCTCTCTCTCTCTCTCTCTCTCTCTCTCTCTCTCTCTCTCTCTGTCTCTCTCTCTCTCTCTGTGTCTCTCTCTGTCTCTCTGTCTCTCTCTCTCTCTCTCTGTTTCCCTCTCTCCCTCTCTCTCTCTCCCTCCCTCCCTCCCTCTCTCTGTCTCTCTCTCTCTCTCTCTCCCTCCCTCTCTCTCTCTCTCTCTCTCTCTCTCTCTCTCTCTCTCCCTCCCTCCCTCTCTCAGTCTCTCTCTCTCTCTCCCTCCCTCCCTCTCTCAATTCATTAGCTTATTGCGTAATATCGAGCTTGGAAAGCGGCTAAAACTGGTGATGATGAGTTGCGGGCATCTCTCGTGTAGATGCCACGAGAAATAAAGATGGCAACTGATGTACAATGTGTGGCTGAGTTTGTGTCACTTAAGCTGAAGAGTTCCACTAATGAAGATCTTCCTCATTGTGTGTCTGTATGTCTGTTACCCAGCTCTCTCGTGTAGAGTTTAGAAACATAAAAAATGGAAATTAGGTGCAGGAGTAGAGGCCATTCGGCCCTTCGTGCCTGCACCGCCATTCAATATGATCATGGCTGATCATCCAACTCAGTATCCTGTTCCTGCCTTCTCTCCATACCCCCTGATCCCTTTAGCCACAAGGGTCACATTTAACTCCCTCTTAAGCTCCCCTTGGAGCTAAACTTAACTCGTAGGAGTAAATCTAACTTCTAAGAGCTAAATCTAACCAGTGTAGTTTAGTTAAGAGATACAGCATGGAAACAGGCCCTTCAGCCCAACACCGACCAGCGATCCCCGCACACTAACACTATCCTACACACACACACAAGAGTGACAATTTACAGTTTTTTTCAAAGCCAATTAACCTACAAACCCGCACGTCTTTGGAGTGTGGGAGGAAACCGGAGCACCCGGAGAAAACCCACGCATCTCACGGGGAGAACGTGCAAACTCCGTACAGGCAGCAGCCCGTGGTCAGGATGGAACCCGGGTCTCTGGCGCTGTGAGGCAGCAGCTCTACCCGCTGCACCACCGTGCCGTAGCTTTGGGTTTGTTTCTATCGACTCCGTTAGACTCTTGGTCAGAATCGTGCTCATGCTCCTGTCCAGCCCACGTGGAGCAGCTGACCACAGCTCACACACAGATGCACCTTCACCGCTAGTACCGTCCTTCATGCAAACTGCAAGAATAACATGCTCATCATTTAAAAAAAAAACCCCAATACCACAAGACTAAACAATTGTAACAGAATAGTGTTCAATGGTTTTTGAATGTTGTAACATTAATATGACTTGTCATGTAGACATAGAAACATATACAAATAGATGCAGGATTAGGCCATTCGGCCCTTCGAGCCAGCACCGCCATTCAATATGATCATGGCTGATCATCTAAAATCAACACCCCATTCCAACCTTCTCCCCATATCCCTTGATTCCGTTAGCCCTAAGAGCTACATCTAACTCTCTCTTGAAAACATCCAGTGAATTGGCCTCCACTGCCTTCTGTGGCAGAGAATTCCACAGATTCACAACTTCACATTGTGCAGTTAGTCTATCCAATGTTTAAATGCCGTAACATACTGCCAATACATAGAAACATAGAAACATAGAAATTAGGTGCAGGAGTAGGCCATTCGGCCCTTCGAGCCTGCACCGCCATTCAATATGATCATGGCTGATCATCCAACTCAGTATCCCGTACCTGCCTTCTCTCCATACCCTCTGATCCCCTTAGCCACAAGGGCCACATCGAACGCCCTCTTAAATATAGCCAATGAACTGGCCTCGACTACCCTCTGTGGCAGAGAGTTCCAGAGATTCACCACTCTCTGTGTGAAAAAAGTTCTTCTCATCTCGGTTTTAAAGGATTTCCCCCTTATCCTTAAGCTGTGACCCCCTTGTCCTGGACTTCCCCAACATCGGGAGCAATCTTCCCCCTGCATCTAGCCTGTCCAACCCCTTAAGAATTTTGTAAGTAATACAATGTCCTTATGAAGGTGATGTGGCTCAGACTCAGATTCTGTTGTCGTTGACAGAGGCTAGTGGCGTTAGTCTAGGTCATAATGTCACCAGTGATAAGAGTAGAACTAGTCATCTGACACCCACACTCATCAAGAATCTATCCATCTCTGCCTTAAAAATATCCACTGACTTGTGGCCTCCACAGCCGTCTGTGGCAAAGAATTCCACAGATTCACCACCCTTTGATATCTCCCTCCTAAAGATATCTCCTTCCTAAAAGAATGTCCTTTATATCTGAGGCTGTGACCTCTAGTCCTAGACTCTCCCACAAGTGGAACCATCCTCTCCACATCCACTCTGCCCAAGTCTCATGTGGTAGAAAATCAAGAAGGGCACAGAATGTGTGTGGAATAAATCTATTTGCCTATGCTGTGGCAATCCCTGAACTATTCCGTGTGCGTTTATGTGAGCCATTAGTGCAGAGAGAGGAACCAAATCCTCACGGGATCCAGGTACATCCTGGAGTTTGGATTAATCTACAAGACGGCCGGCTTTGCTGATGAATGTTACCTACATTGTACCTGATACATCTCTCTGAAGAAATCAAACTCCAAGCGCGCTACACAGGCCATATGTTCTACTGAAGTCACCTCCTGCACTAGATATGACGACATGAAGTTTTCCTTTCTGATGCTTTCAGAATCCATCTTTTGATCAATGAAAATCATCCCAGTAGCAAGTCCAAGGTGTTACATAAATAGTTCGAAAGCTCATGACATATGGTTATTTATTCACGAAATGGGAACTCCTTCAGATATTAGAGTTTTGTAAAGATTAAACGAGAGGATTGTCATCTTGGAGAAACTATGTGATGGGGAAATGGACAATGTTTTACTGCCATTTGGGTGACTTGTCGATTACCTCCTGATGGCCATTTCTTAGCAGAAAAGTGACGGAAATGTAAAGAAACGATGATATTAATGCCACCCTTATAAGTGAAGCATTACATTTAATTGCCAGAGTTATCGTTCTTCGATCTTCTAATGAAACGCTGGTGAAACCGACTTTCTGCTGTTATTGGAATGTTCTGTGTGATTTGTCAGAACGGACTCGGTGGATTTAGGAGGTGTGTGGAATATCCCTCAGAGATGCACAGCTCATCACGTTTCTGTTCATCTGGATTGAGTACATTGAAGGCTGCCATCATTTCTCAAGCATCCTGCATGTAATTTGTTAATTCAGCTGTCTGCTCATTTGTTTTTAAAAGGGGCGGCACGGTGGCGCAGCGGTAGAATTGCTAACTCACTGCGCTGGAGATTCAACTTTGATCCTGACTACGGGTGCTGCCTGCGCGGAGTTTGCACGTTCTCCCCGTGACCTGCGTGGGATTTCTCCGACTGCTCCGGTTTCATCCTACATCCTAGGTTTTCAGGTTAATCAGCTTCAGGTTGAAAAACAGTTTTTATCCACGAGTAGTTGCTCTACTCAACAGCCAAATGCATTTTGTTGTCTCTGTACTGTACACTGACAATGACAATTAAAATTGAATCTGAATCTGAAACACCTGTAGCCTCCCTTTGATCTGGTATTTTGTTGGTTCACATGTATGATCAATGGTGTTTCATCATTAATGTTTTATTATTATTAATGTTCAGTGTTTTCTGAGTCATTCATAACAGTCACTGTATGTCATGTTGTTACTTGTGGGTGGAGCACCAAGGCAAATTCCTTGTATGTGAATACTTGGCCAATAAACTTACTTACTTCTGTAAATTGTCCTCAATGTGGAGGACAGGACTAATGTTTGGGTGATCGCTGGTTGGCACTGACTCGTTGGGTCAAGTGCGGGGAAAACTGCAAGACATGGAGTGGGATGCAGATCCAGTTTCCCCCTCATCACCATAGACTTAGAAACATAGAAAAGTAGATGCAGAAGGAGGCCATTCGGCCCTTCGAGTCAGCACGGCCATTCAATATGATCATGGCTGATCATCTAAAATCAGTACCCTGTTCCTCCTTGATTTCGTTAGCCCCAACAGCTGAATCTAACTCTCTCTTGAAAACATCCAATAAATTGGCCTCCACTGCCTTCTATGGCAGAGAATTCCACAGACTCACAACTCTCTGGGTGAAAACGTTTTTCCTCATCTCAATCCTAAATGGCCTACCCCTTGTTCTTAAACTGTGACCCCTGGTTCTGGGCTCCCCCAACATTTTTCCTGCATCTACCCTGTCCAATCCTCTAAGAATTTTATATGTTTCTATAAGATTACCTCTCATCCTTCTAAATTTCAGTGAATACAAGCCCAGTCGATCCATTCATTCATCCATCATGTGACTGTCCCTCCATCCCGGGAATTAACCTGGTGAATCTACACTGCACTCCCTCAATAGCAAGAATGTTCTTCCTCAAATTAGGAGACCAAAACTGCACACAATACTCCACGTGTGGTCTCACCAGGGCCCTGTACAACTGCAGTAGGACCTCCTTGCTCCTAGACTCAAATCCTCTCACAATGAAGGCCAACATGCCATTGGCTTTCTTCACTGCCTGCTTAACCTGCATGCTTACTTTCAGTGACTGATGTACAAGCACACCCAGATCTCGAGCTGCCAGAGGAGATAGTTGAGGCAGGGGCTATCCCAACGTTTAAGGAGCAGTTAGACAGGTACATGGATAGGACAGGTTGGAGGGATTTGGACCAAACACAGGCAGGTGGGACTAGTGTAGCTGGGACATGTTGGCCGGCGTGGGCAAGTTGGGCTGAAGGGCCTGTTTCCACACTGTATCACTCTATGACTATATGGGAGAAGAACTGAACACTCTCAATGTGTTGGTTTACTGCACAGTAAATAGCTTATATTTAATGATGTTGCAGTTTGCATTCAAACATAGTGTTATTGTAGCAGGTGGAGAAATAGCAGTGACTTTACATCAATGACAGGCAAGGTTTTTACATGCAACTTGTTAACTCGTATTCATCATGAGGAGAGCAATTAGAATATTAATATCAAGATAAACCACAGAGTTATAATTGATAATTAAATGCTTCTGCCGTTCCTGTCTTGGACCTCCCGTTGTGATTTGTGTGAGTTGAGGACATTCGTTTGCCAACAGTCTGGGCTCACACTGCCACCCAGCTCTGTGTCATCCACAAACTTGGAGATGTCACGTTTAATTCTCGTGGCTAAATCGTTAATATATATTGTAAATAACTGGGGTCCCAGCACTGAGCCTTGCGGCACTCCACTAGTCACTGGCTGCCATTCTGAAAAGGATCCATTAATTCCTACTTTGCTTCCTGTCTGCCAACCAGTTCTCTATCCATGTCAATACCCTAGCCCCAATACCATGTACTCTTCCTTACTGAAGACAGAACCAAAGTACCTGTTTAACTGTTCTGCCATTTCCTTGTTCCCCATTACAAATTCACTTGTGTCTGATTGTAAGGGACTTACATTTGTCTTGACTAATCTTTCCCTTTTGCAAATCTAAAGAAGCTTTAAGTCAGTTTTTATATTCCCCGCAAGCTTTCTTTCATGCTCTTTACTCCCCCTCTTAACTAACTCCTTTGTCCCCCTCTGTTGAGCTCTAAATTTCTCCCGGTCCTCTGGTTTGCTGCTTCCTCTGGCCAATGTATCTGCCTTTTCCTTGGATTTGACACTATCCTTGATTTCCCTCGTCAGCCACCTTCCCCCGTTTTATATTTTCACCTGACAGGGGTGAACAATTTTTGGAGTTGATCTTTGTCATTGCATCTCCACCGTCAACCCTTGAAGTATAATTTGCCGGTCTATCCGAGCCAATTCCCATCTCATTCCTTCAAAGTCCCCTTTGTTTAAGTTCAGGACCTCTCATCTCTCAATCACAGTATGTGTCTCACTTTCCATCCTAACTTCAATGCTTAGGGTGAAATTAAAGTCCAGAGTTAATTTTTTTCTCTGGATCATGGTTGCTGCCTTTGGAATTTGGGCAGAATTCTGGGACTGTGGTTGGAGTATATTTCCTTGGGTTTAGGAATTCTACGTTGAGAATTAAACGGGAAGCGTTCGTTAAAAGCTGAGCAATAACTGGGTCTATTTCCCACAGGAAGGGCTTTTGTGAAATTACACATGATTTACAGATCAGAGCGAGTTGAATCACAATTATCTTGGCATGAATTTAGAAATGCAACGTTTAAACTATTTGAGGTGTGGAATGCAAGGCGCGGAGCTAATAACCCTGTCCTTTCACACACTTGGAGAGCTCTTGCTAACGTGACAAGGGAAACAAACTGTAGCCGATCACCAATCTACAAGCAGCAAGCGTTTTAAGAGGGACAGTGACTTCAGTCTAACAATGGATCACACCCACGACAGTCGTTGCAACGTTAAAGGCAGTTTGTAGAAACAAGGTACTGCACTCGCTGGTTTACAACAAAAGGCACAGAGTGCTGGAGTAACTCAGCGGGTCAGGCAGCATCTGTGGAGAACATGGATAGGTGACGTTTCACAGAGTGCTGGAGTAACTCAGCGGGTCAGGCAGCATCTCTGGAGAACATGGATTGACAATAGACAATAGGTGCAGGAGTAGAGGCCATTCGGCCCTTCAAGCCAGCACCACCATTCAATGTGATCATGGCTGGTCATCCCCAATCAGTACCCCGTTCCTACCTTCTCCCCATATCCCCTGACTCCACTATCTTTAAGAGCCCTATCTAATTCTCTCTTGCAAGCAAGCAGAGAATTGGCCTCCACTGCCTTCTGAGGCAGAGAATTCCGCAGATTCATAACTCTCTGGGTGAAAAAGTTTTTCTTCATCTCTGTCTAAATAGCTTACCCCTTATTCTTAAAATGTGGTCCCTGGTTCTGGACTCCCCCAACATCGGGAACATGTTCCCTGCCTCTAGCGTGTCCAAACCCTTAAAAATCTTATATGTTTCAATAAGATATCCGTTCATCCTTCTAAATTCCAGAGTGTATAAGCCCAGCTGCTCCATTCTCTCAGCATATGACAGTCCCGCCATCCCGGGAATTAACCTTGTAAACCTACGCTGCACTCCCTCAATAGCAAGAATGTCTTTGCACAAATTTGGAAACCAAAACTGCACACAATACTCCAGGTGTGGTCACACCAGGGCCATGTACAACTGCAGAAGGACCTCTTTTCTCCTGTACTCAACTCCTCTTGTTATAAAGGCCAACATGCCATTCGCTTTCTTCACTGCCTGCTGTACCTGCATGCTTACTTTCAGTGACTGATGAACAAGGACCCCCAGATCTCATTGTACTTCCCCTTTTCCCAACTTGATACCATTCAGATAATAATCTGTCTTCCTGTTTTTGCTACCAAAGGGGATAACCTCACATTTATCCACATTAAACTTCATCTGCCATGCATCTGCCCACTCCCCCAACCTGTCCAAGTCACCCTGCATTCTCATAGCATCCTCACAGTTCACCCAGCTTTATATCATCTGCAAATTTGCTAATGTTACTGAATCCCTTCATCTAAATCATTGATGTATATTGTAAATAGCTGCGGTCCCAGCACCGAGCCTTGTGGTACCCCACTAGTCACTGCCTGCCATTCTGAAAGGGACCCGTTAATCCCTACTCTTTGTTTCCTGTCTGCCAACCACTTCTCTATCCATGTCAGCACTCTACCCCCAATACCATGTGCCCTAATTTTGCCCACTAATCTCCTATGTGGGACCTTATCAAATGCTTTCTGAAAGTCCAGGTACACTACATCCACTGGCTCTCCCTTGTCCATTTTCCTAGTTTCATCCTCAAAAAATTCCAGAAGATTAGTCAAGCATGATTTCCCCTTCGTAAATCCATGCTGACTCGGACCGATCCTGTTACTGCTATCCAAATGTGCGGATATTTCATCTTTTATAATTGACTCCAGCATCTTCCCCACCACCGATGTCAGGCTAACTGGTCTATAATTCCCTGTTTTCTCTCTCCCGCCTTTCTTAAAAAGTGGAATAACATTAGCTACCCACCAATCCACAGGAACTGATCCTCAGTCTATAGAGCATTGGAAAATGATCACCAATGCATCCACAATTTCTAGAGCCACTTCCTTACGTACCCTGGGATGCAGACCATCAGGCCCTGGGGATTTATCAGCCTTCAGTCCCATCAGTCTATCCAACACCATTTCCTGCCTAATGTGAATTTTCACAGAGTGCTGGAGTAACTCAGCGGGTCAGGCAGCATCTGTGGAGAACATGGATAGGTGACGTTTCACAGAGTGCTGGAGTAACTCAGCGGGTCAGGCAGCATCTGTGGAGAACATGGATAGGTGATGTTTCACAGAGTGCTGGAATAATTCAGCGGGTGCAGCAGCATCTATGGAGCTAAGGAAATAGGCAACGTTTCGGGCCGAAACCCTTCCGAGTTTTGGCCTAAAACGTTGCCTATTTCCTTAGCTCCATAGATGCTGCTGCACCATAACTCAGTGGGTCAGGCAGCATACATAGAAACATAGAAACATAGAAATTAGGTGCAGGAGTAGGCCATTCGGCCCTTCGAGCCTGTACCGCCATTCAATATGATCATGGCTGATCATCCAACTCAGTATCCCGTACCTGCCTTCTCTCCATACCCTCTGATCCCCTTAGCCACAAGGGGCCACATCTAACTCCCTCTTAAATATAGCCAATGAACTGGCCTCGACTACCCTCTGTGGCAGAGAGTCCCAGAGATTCACCACTCTCTGTGTGAAAAAAGTTCTCCTCATCTCAGTTTTAAAGGATTTCCCCCTTATCCTTAAGCTGTGACCCTTGTCCTGGACTTCCCCAACATCGGGAACAATCTTCCTGCATCTAGCCTGTCCAACCCCTTAAGAATTTTGTAAGTTTCTATAAGATCCCCTCTCAATCTCCTAAACTCTAGAGAGCATAAAGCAAAGTCTATCCAGTCTTTCTTCATAAGACAGTCCTGACATCCCAGGAATCAGTCTGGTGAACCTTCTCTGCACTCCCTCTATGGCAATAATGTCCTTCCTCAGATTTGGAGACCCAAAACTGTACGCAATACTCCAGGTGTGGTCTCACCAAGACCCTGTACAACTGCAGTAGAACCTCCCTGCTCCTATACTCAAATCCTTTTGCAATGAAAGCTAACATACCATTCGCTTTCTTCACTGCCTGCTGCACCTGCATGCCTACTTTCAATGACTGGTGTACCATGACACCCAGGTCTCGCTGCATCTCCCCTTTTCCCAGTCGGCCTCCACAGCATCTGTGGAGAACATGGATAGGTGACGTTTCTCGACCCTTCTTCAGACTGATTGTGGGGGAAGAGCAGGGGGGGGGGGGGGGGGGAAGAAAGTCAAAGGAGAGGACGGGACAAGACAAAGACTGGCAGGTAATTGAAAAGTCACCCATCGCTTTCCTCCAGAGATGTTGCCTGACCCACTGAGTTAAGGGCCTGTCCCACGAGCCTGCGACCTGCATGTGGTGAGTGCGACCAAACCGGAAGCGGGGGCCGCGCGGAGGTTGAGTGAGTGACGTGAAGTTCGAGCGAAGTCCGCGGGAAGTTTGCGCGTGACGTACGGCATCAATGGCGGCTGCGGGCCAGCGGACCGTTGCCGCACGGAATTTTTGAACACGGTCAGTTTTTCGGAGCCCCGCGCGATGTCGGGACCAGCTCCGCACAACTCCATACGGCTCCGGCGATCGTAGTGGGACCGGCCCCGCGAGGCCGTACGGCTCAAGCGACCACGTTAGATCGCGCTTGCCGCATGGAGTCGCATGCTGGTGGGACCGGCCCTTTACTTCAGCATTTTGTGTCTGTCTTAGAAAATCGGCAGATACAGGTGAGGAGCGGGGCGGGTGGTTGATCGGGGGGGGGGGGGGGTTGGGGGGGGGGGGGGGGGAGAAATGGGGTGAGATTTTGAGCAACAGCTTGATACTGTGGGTGGGAATGGAACACATTGGGATTCTAAGAGCTTTACACATGTGTGGTCGATCTTCATATTTCTACACCCTATAATAGAGGCTATTATTTTTATGCCACAATAGTTCTCTCAAACCCTTGGACTGCTTAGGGCAGAATTTATTATAAGATGAAAAGCTTTCAAAAAGTTATATTGAATTAAACAGTCGGACTAATTTGAGGAAGGACATCCTTGTGATTGAGGCAGTGCAGCGTAGGTTCACCAGGTTAATCCCTGGGATGGTGGGACTGTCATATGAGGAAAGATTGAAAAGACTAGGCTTGTATTCGCTGGAGTTTAGAAGGATGAGGGGGAGGGTTTATAGAAACGTATAAAATTATAAAAGGACTGGACAAGCTAGATGCAGGAAAAATGTTCCCAATGTTGGGCGAGTCCAGAACCAGGGGCCACAGTCTTAGAATAAAGGGGAGGCCATTTAAAACTGAGATGAGAAAAAACTTTTTCACCCAGAGAGTTGTGAATTTGTGGAATTCCCTGCCACAGAGGGCAGTGGAGGCCAAGTCACTGGATGGATTTAAGAGGGAGTTAGATAGAGCTCTAGGGGCTAGTGGAATAAAGGGATATGGGGAGAAGGCAGGCACGGGTTATTGATTGGGGACGATCAGCCATGATCACAATGAATGATGGTGCTGGCTCGAAGGGCCGAATGGCCTCCTCCTGCACCTATTGTCCATGTGTCTATGTTTGTGTGACACCACAGTTTAAAATAATAGTCGCTGAATGCAAATCAACCAGTAAAATAAACTTAAAATGTTATAACTGAGATCCTTCAAGTTAAAACGTGTTAATAATTGATCATTCAGTCTTTCTTCCATATTTATCTTGTTCGTGGAGCTCAGGGTTTAGAAGGTAGAATGTAGGACTATCTTTGATGGGACGATACGGGCGTTATCTTGCACTAAACGTTATTCCCTTGTCATTTATCTGTACACTGTGGACAGCTCGATTGTAATCACGTATTGTCGTTCCACTGACTGGTTAGCGCGCAACAGAAGCTTTTCACTGTACCTCGGTACACGTGACAATGAACTAATCTGAGCTGAACACATTCACTGTTGCCCAGTTGTAACATGAGGGGGTTGGGGATGAATGGTGTTATATTGCCTCAGGTCCTACAGCTTGCTACATGCACACTTCTTGTTTGGAGACTAACTGATTGGGGAATTGTATATTTATCGTTCATTTTCAGACGTCAGGCTGCACGGTGGAAGAGTTGTTGTCTCACAGAGACCAGGGTTCGATCCTGACTACGGCTGCTGTCTATGTGGAGTTTGCACGTTCTCCCCGTGAGCTGCGTGGGTTTTCCCCGGGTGCTCCAGTCTCCTCCCACACCCCAAAGACGTGCGGTTTGGAGGTTAAAATTGTCCCTAGTGTGTCGGATAGAACTAGTGTTTGGGGATGGTTGGTCAGTGTAGACTCGGTGGGCCGAAGGGCCTGTTTCCGTGCTGTACCTCTGCAACTAAAGCTAGAATGACAACCGCATATTGCACCAGATTTACGGCCATTGATTTAAACAGCAGACGTGCAAGGAGTGGGTTTTCCCCAGTTCCCTCTCACATCCCAAAGACCTGTGGCTCAGTCGGCTGATGGTCCTCTGTAAATTGTAGGTGGGCAGTAGAACCTTATCGGGTGGGGAGTGGATAAGAATGGGGGGAGGGGAGATTAAAAAATGGGATTAATGTGGGATTAGTGTAAGGGTGGTTGATGGTTGACTCTCTGAAAAGCCATCGGAGTGCTACCAAGGAGCCTTGGGATCAGAATCCAAACTTCAGTGATCTGTTGAAACCACAAATCTCGCCACTTGCAATATTTAAAAAATGCCAGCGCAATATCTAATTGAAATTGAAAAAGTTAAACATCTGTGAAACTCTCGAGAAAGTTGAAACAGACTTTTAATAGATCAAATTCGGTGCAGTATAAAAGGGTACAGTTTAGAAAAAAGTCTCTGAGTGAAATAAAAGGAATGTTTGAAAAGTCTGTAAATATTTCAATGTAATGGGAGCTGCACTAGTGTCTAAACTCCCTAGAAAACAAAACCTTATACATATTTTAACCAGCCCATTATTTTGGCACTGACAATGAATCATAATTCTACCACACACACAAAATGTTTAAAGGGAATTTACTGTAGAATATATATGTGTATACTTTACATAAAATCAGATATGCCTTTTCCATGGAACGTTTTATGGAGAGAGAGAGGGAGAGAGCTGGGTCACCCTCTGGAGTTCAGCTGCAGTTGGTAGATTGCAACCACGCTGGGCTTGAGGTTTGGTTGAAATATTGAACACAGTATTCTTGGATTTAATGAATGGCTGGAGAAAGTTCATGTGCCGACATACTTAACTATTTGATTGCTAAGTTATCATCAGTGTTTTTCTCTCTCTCTCTTTCTTTTATTCATAGAACTACCACTATGTAATGCTAAATATATTTAAAGGTGCAGAAATTCATAAATAACACATAGTGCTAACAAACTTACATCAGTTTATTACGAGCAGAACCTTAAACCCAAGTCATTTGTAAACTATCATTGAAGAAAGTAAAAACTAAATCAGCTGCAAAGTGTTTTGGTTCCAGCTTTAGTTATTCTGCGCATTTCCACTGGTGCTGAGAATCAAAGATGCTGGTGCTTGCCTCAACAGTGTTAAAGAGAGTTGAATCCATTCAAAGGGGTGGTTTCCACTGTGTAGAATGTGGAGAGAAATCAAAGCAGCTTTTGAGATGCACATTTACAAATATAAACATCAACAGCAGCAACATTGTTTTCAGAGTCAATTCAAAAGGCAGGCAAAGATCTTGACTACGGGCTTGTGCAGTGCCCTGATGTGAAGCAGGAATTGGAGAGAGCCTGCACACTGGCATACTCTACTTCAGTTCCACTCACCCTATCATTGATTTATCATGCTGCCATGTCATTATTCTCCTTCAAAAATCACAACAAAACAATGCGTGATTGTGAAATGTAGGAAGGAACTGCAGGTGCTGCTTTAGACCCAAGGTAGACACAAAAAGCGCAAGTAACTCAGCGGGACAGGCAGCATCTTTGGAGAGGAGGAATGAGTGACAGTTCGGGCCGAGTCCCTTCTTAAGACTGGGTTAAGCTTTCTTGTCAATGCCAAAATGTGTTGTTTCCCTGTGAAAAATAATGTTAATTCTAACCCCAATTGTATTTGCTTCACCAATGATAAGCCTTGAATCTTGTGGCTAAAGAATGCGACCTCCCCCCTCTCTCCCTCTCCCCCCCCCCCCTCTCTCCCCTCCCCCCCCACTCTCCCCCCTCCTCTCTCTCTCTCCCTCTCTCTCTCTCTCCCCCCCTCACCTCCCTCCCCTCCCTCTCTCCCCCCCCTTCTCTCCCTCTCCCTCTCCCTCCCTCCCCCTCTCTCTCTCCCTCTCTCCCCCCTCCCCCCCTCTCCCCCCCCTCCCTCTCTCCCCCCCCCCTCTCTCTCTCTCTCCCCCCCCCTCCCTCCTCTCCTCAAAAATGTGCTTGAAGCTTCACGGAGGGACACTAGCTTCCTCAATAATCTTCTCAGCAAAGGCTAAGTTGCAGATGAAGAGAGTATTTGACAAATACACTGACTCAAGGGTGTGCCAAAGTCTACTCCCAAATGCCCAAACATCTGTATTCATACCCATGCTTAGTTCCACCAAGATGCAGCACAGAATGCCACAGGAGATCCTTCTTCCCTGTGGCCATCAAACTGTACAACTCCTCCCCCGTCTGTCGTGGGGTAGACTGAGACCCAGTTTCCTCCATGAACCCACACCAGCTCCACTGATTGATGAATCTATTAGGCATCTCTCCGAGTGTGGCTTTGCAACAAGTGTTGCTGCCATCGACTCTACACCTCTCCCAACGTGAAAGATCGCCATAGGAAGAACTCCTCCCTTCAAAGCGTTTTACATTAGGACGGAGATATTTCCATTATTGTGGAGAAATCCAAGCGTTTAATTTCCACGAAACATAGAAACATAGAAATTAGGTGCAGGAGTAGGCCATTCGGCCCTTCGAGCCTGCACCGCCATTCAATATGATCATGGCTGATCATCCAACTCAGTATCCCATACCTGCCTTCTCTCCATACCCCCTGATCCCCTTAGCCACAAGGGCCACATCTAACTCCCTCTTAAATATAGCCAATGAACTGGCCTCAACTACCCTCTGTTGCAGTTTTCTGATGTTTCCTATAACATCAGAAAACAGCAACCACACACACACGCACAAAAAAAAATTGATGGCATCTGATGAGCCGGAAATGTAGGCGAGAGTCTCGATGAGAAAGATATGCAAATGCAAATAGTTTTACTGTTGGTTTCAAGGTTGCTATCTCAACAAATACACCGCTGCAGTCTTGGACACGAGCAGGAACGCCGACACTCCTACTAGATGTAACGTCGACAACAATGCTGGGGAAACTCAAGTTCAAGTTCAAGTGAGTTTATTGTCATGTGTCCCTGTCTAGGTCAATGAAATTCTTGCTTTGCTTCAGCACACAGAACATAGTAGGCATTTACTACAAAACAGATCAGTGTGTCCATATACTATGATATAAATATATACACACAGGAATAAATAAACTGATAAATAGATAATGGGTCAGCGGGCGCAGCAGCATCTATGGAGCGAAGGAAATAGGCAACGTTTCGTGCGTTCGAGATGAGAAGAACTTTTTTCACACAGAGAGTGGTGAATCTCTGGAACTCTCTGCCGCAGAGGGTAGTCGAGGCCAGTTAATTGGCTATATTTAAGAGGGAGTTAGATGTGGCCCTTGTGGCTAAGGGGATCAGAGGGTATGGAGAGAAGGCAGGTACGGGATACTGAGTTGGATGATCAGCCATGATCATATTGAATGGCGGTGCAGGCTCGAAGGGCCGAATGGCCTACTCCTGCACCTAATTTCTATGTCTATGTTTCTATGTTTTGGGCTGAAACCCGAAGGAAATATTAAAGGAAATAGACAACGTTTCGGGCTGAAACGTTGCCTATTTCCTTCGCTCCATAGATGCTGCTGCACCCACTGAGTCTCTCCAGCATTTTTGTCTACCTTCGATTTTCCAGCATCTGCAGTTCCTTCTTAAACACTGGATGTAACGCCTTTACCATCAGCAGAATAAATATATTGCATGGGGGAAAAAGCTCAGATTGTTGTATCGAAGGGTTGGAATATGTGCAATAAGTATAACCAATGAATTAGCGATCATTACATGGAGTTTGGCATGTGTCTGCATCGAGAGATATTGCCTTTAAACACTAGTGAGCGTCGTGCAGGCTTCTGGTGTTCCTAGAGCCAACATTCTCGTTGTAACAGAATACATACAGGTCCAGACAAACGTTAAGTACTCCTCACGGTGTATAGATTAATACAGGGATGCATGTGTATATTGGTCCACAAAGCAAGACACACTGGCTACTCCTTTTATGGGAATCCAACATTTAATCCAGTAAGCTCGAGCTGGATCAATATTCTGGTGAGATGAGACAGCGTACAAGTTATTGTGATGTTAACTGGCCGGCTAATTTTTGGAAAGTAGACACTTCACTGGAGACAGACGTGTGTGTTGATCACTGTCAATCATCGCTACAGTCGGGCTCGGACAGTCTGCGGGTGACGGAGAGTTATTGATGGAAAAATATCAGTGGATGTAGTTGGGAGAAGTCTGCACTGGCCCATCCATTGTACTGGGAGTTCTACATGGAACTGACTGCAGTCTAAGCCATTCTAGTCAAGTGCCTTTCGAATAACTCAAAGTGGAACACACACACACACACACACACACACACACACACACACACACACACACACACACACACACACACACAGCCACACACACACACACACACACGCACAGCCACACACACACACACTCACACACACACACACACACACACCCACACACACACGCACACACACACACACACACACAGCCACCCACACACACACAGCCACCCACACACACACACAGCCACCACACACACACACAGCACACCCACACACACACACCCACACACACACACACACACACACACACACACACACACACACACACACACACACACAGCCACACACACAGCCACACACACACACACCCACACACACACACAGCCACACACACAGCCACACACACACACACACAGCCACACACACACACACACACCACACACACACACACACACACACACACCACACACACACACACACACACACACACACACACACACACACACACACACACACACACACACACACACACACACACACACACACAGCGTGACAGGCAGCAACTCTGGAGAGAAGGAATGGGTGACGTTTCTGGGTCGAGACACTTCTTTAGACTGAAGAAACGTCACCCATTCCTTCTGTCCAGATGTCCTGGGATGTCAGGACTTTCATATGAAGAAAGACTGGATAGACTCGGCTCGTTAGAATTTAGAAGATTGAGGGGGGATCTTATAGAAACTTACAAAATTCTTAAGGGGTTGGACAGACTAGATGCAGGAAGATTGTTCCCGATGTTGGGGAAGTCCAGGACAAGGGGTCACAGTTTAAGGATAAGGGGGAAATCTTTTAGGACTGAGATGAGAAAAACATTTTTCACACAGAGAGTTGTGAATCTATGGAATTCTCTGCCACAGAGGGTAGTTGAGGCCAGTTCATTGGCCGTATTTAAGAGGGAGTTAGATGGGGTCTTGTGGCTAAAGGGATCAGGGGGTATGGAGAGAAGGCAGGTACAGGATACTGAGTTGGATGATCAGCCATGATCAAATTGAATGGCGGTGCTGGCTCGAAGGGCCAAATGGCCTCTACTCCTGCACCTATTGTCTATGTTTCTATGCTGCCTGTCCCACTGAGTTACTCCAGCTTCTTGTGTCTGTCTCCGGTTTAAACCAGCACCTGCAGTTCCTTCTTACACACTGTGTTGTGGTCATCTCAGGCAGCAGGCGAATTACTACAGGAATCATCGTCGTGGCTGCTGCGGGCTGGTGCATTGCCCTAGAAACAGAGAGGGAGGCAGGTTTGTGACGTTGAGAAGCGAGGCAGTGTGTCTCTAAACCACCACTCAGCCTCTGGGTGGAAACGCACACACACCTCCAGATTCAGGGACAGTTTCTTCCCAGCTGAACCATCAGGCAACTGAACCATCCAACCACAACCAGAGAGCAGTGCTGAACTACTATCTACCTCATTGGTGACCCTCGGACTATCCTTGATCGGACTTTGCTGGCTTTACCTTGCACTAAACGTTATTCCCTTAACGTAATTCTCCACTGCGAATGTCTCGACTGTAATCATGTATTGTCTTTCTGCTGACTGGTTAGCACGCAACAAAGGCTTTTCACTGTACCTCGGTACATGGGACAATAAACTAAACTGAAACTGATACAATAAAGACTTTGCCTATTTGGTCTCCAAACAATTGTAGTTATTTTGAACAGCTACTTTGTCCAATCAGTACTAACTGGACAATGAAGCTGCAGTTGTCCGGCCACTGGGGAATGGCAGGACAATGCAGACAGACAAGGATGAAGCTTTAGACTTCAGAGAAACAGCATGCAAACAGGCCCTTCGGCCCACCAAGGCCACGCCTCATTACAATGAACTCATTATGGATGATCAGCCATGATCACAGTGAATGGCAGTGCTGGCTAGAAGGGTCGAATGGCCTCCTCCTGCACCATAGACCACACCTGTGCAGTTTTGGTCCCCTAATTTGAGGAAGGACATTCTTGCTATTGAGGGAGTGCAGCGTAGGTTCACCAGGTTAATTCCCGGGATGGCGGGACTGTCATATGCTGAGAGAATGGAGCAACTGGGCTTGTACACTCTGGAGTTTAGAAGGATGAGAGGAGATCTCATTGAGACATAAAAGATATTTAAGGGTTTGGACACGCTAGAGGCAGGGATGTTGGGGGAGTCCAGAACCAGGGGCCACAGTTTAAGAATAAGGGGTAAGCCATTTAGAGCGGAGACGAGGAAACACTTTTTTTTCACAGAGAGTGATGAGTCTGTGGAATTCTCTGCCTCAGAGGGTGGTGGAGGCAGGTTCTCTGGATGCTTTAAGAGAGAGCTAGATAGGGCCCTTAAAGATAGCGGAGTCAGGGGATATGGGGAGAAGGCAGGAACGGGGTACTGATTGGGTATGATCAGCCATGATCACATTGAATGGCTGTGCAGGCTCGAAGGGCCGAATGGTCTACTCCTGCACCTATTGTCTATTGTATGTTTAAGACAGCGACTGACTTCTTTTGGATTGGCAAGGTGTCAATTGCGATTCCGTTGTGTTTTGCTGCAGGCCACACAAGCTGCAGGTAGATATCCTGAGCTTACAACAAACAAAGCTGTCTGTCCTGCAAGACATTGCTTCCTGCCATTCAATCAGACTGTATAAAGCGTTACACTTCTACACACGATTGTGATTTAAAGTACAAAGTCAAACCTGGAAAATGAAATATTTGGACACAAATATTCGCAGTTGATTTTCAACAAACTTACCCTGGGAAAGAAAGACAGCAGGATCCGATGACAAGCAGAGTTGGTAGACCTGTGATCTCATAGAGGGACACTGACTTGTACTAACTCTTGCCCTCCTCATCCAGTATTGCCCCACTGCTCATAACTTCACAAATGATAGGAGAAAAATTAGGCCATTCGGCCCATCAAGTCTACTCCACCATTCAATCACGGCTGATCTATCTCTCCCTCCTAACCCCATTCTCCTGCCTTCTCATCATAACCTCTGACACCCGCACTAATCAGGAATGTATCTATCTCTGCCTTAAAACTTGACTTGGCCTCCACAGCCGTCTGTGGCAATGAATTCCACAGATTCACCACCCTCTGACTAAAGAAATTCCTCCTAATCCCCTTCATAAAGGAGCATCCTTTAATTCTGAGGCAGTGACCTCTGGTCCCACCAGTGGAAACATCCTCTCCACATGCACTGTATCCAAGCCCTTCACTATTGGGTGAGGTGCTAATGTTGGTCCTGGTGTTGTTGTCCAAGCCAAGCTGCAGTTTGCCCTCATGAGTCAATCACTCAGGAGCAGCTGGAACTAATTCCAGTTAACCTGCACCTCTTAAAGGGGCCGTGCTTGGTGATGGAACCATTGGTGGAAATCATTGGCTCTTTTGGAAGATTGTAATTGTAATTGTAATTGTAATTCAAATTTATTGTCATTGTTTCAATTTGAGACAACAAAATGAATTTCCCTTACAGGCAGTATCCCCATGGTAAAAAATCCACAGAGCAGAAATAATGAGCGCCCTCCGCAAAATAAATGGACAGACTCAATGGAGGGGAATAAATAATTTTCAAAACATATTAAATACCATAGTTTGAAAGTTTGTAAGGATGCTAAAATTTAGCGGTAAAATTTACCAAATCTGAGGAGATAGGGTTCGAGATACGGGAGCCTCCTTGGAAGACAGGGAGGGTATTGACAGGTAGCACTGGAGTCCCATCATTAATGGAGCAGCATTCCATGGTGGTCAAACCTTCCTCAGATTAGTTTAGTTTAGAGATACACCGCAGAAACAGTCCCTTCGGCCCATCAAGTCCGCGCCGACCAGCGATCCCCGCACACTAACACTACCCTACACACACTGGGGACAATTTACAAATATACCAAAGCCAATTAGTCTACAAACCTGCACGTCTTTGGAGTGTGGGAGGAAACTGGAGTAAATTCTTTACTCAGAGAGTGGTGGCTGTGTGGAATGAGCTTCCAGTGAAGGTGGTGGAGGCAGGTTCGTTTTTATCATTTAAAAATAAATTGGATAGTTATATGGATGGGAGGGGAATGGAGGGTTATGGTCTGAGCGCAGGTATATGAGACTAGGGGAGATTATGTGTTCGGCACGGACTAGAAGGGTCGAGATGGCCTGTTTCCGTGCTGTGATTGTTATATGGTTATATGGTTAACCGGAGAAACATAGAAACATAGAAACATAGAAATTAGGTGCAGGAGTAGGCCATTCGGCCCTTCGAGCCTGCACCGCCATTTAATATGATCATGGCTGATCATCCAAATCAGTATCCCGTACCTGCCTTCTCTCCATACCCTCTGATCCCCTTTAGCCACAAGGGCCACATCTAACTCCCTCTTAAATATAGCCAACGAACTGGCCTCAACTACCCTCTGTGACAGAGAGTTCCAGAGATTCACCACTCTCTGTGTGAAAAAAGTTCTCCTCATCTCGGTTTTAAAGGATTTCCCCCTTATCCTTAAGAGAAAACCCACGCAGGTCACGGGCAGAACGTGCAAACTCCGTACAGAGAGCACCTGTAATCAGGATGGAACCCGTGTCTCTGGCGCTGTGTGGCAGCAACTATAGCGCTCCGTCACCATGCCAGACATCCACCCTAACAGCAGCCTCCTCTGAGCTGCTTGCAACACTTGCTCCCTGGGACTGCACCTTGCCACCAAACCCCTCCCTTGTATCATTCGAGTCACATTAATAAAGAGGATTCAAAGGGATGTGAACTCTTCCACATTTTTTTAAGTTGATATAAAGGACTTCAATATTCAACAAATGGGGAATTCCTTTGAACTCTCGGCCAACATTCCACTCTCAGAAGTAAAATACCATTAGTCAAGTATTTATCTCATTCACAGCCCACAAGCGAGAGTGGTCTCCACATTACTCTGTCTGCAACGTTCCGTAAACAGGTAAAACTTAAAAGCAGTTGTTGCAAAGACCTGATTCCTCACCAGCTTCAGTGGAGTTTCGTGCCAAGACGTGAATCATTTAATGATATCATTGTAAATGATGGGGTTTATTTAGAGTTTAAGAAGGAACTGCCTTTTCCCCACCCCCCATCAGTCTGAAGAAGGGTTTTGGCCCGAAACGTTGCCTATTTCCTTCGCTCCATAGATGCTGCTGCACCCGCTGAGTTTCTCCAGCACCTTTGTCTACCTGAGGTTTATTTAGAGATGAGGTGTGCTGTAGTGCTGCTCATGGTTCCGATTCCCATGTGTCCCGGACACAGTCACCCACCCCTGCCCACACTCCACGCAAACTCTAACCTTCACAAGTTCATAAGTGATAGGGGAAGAATTAGGCCATTCGGCCCATCAAGTCTACTCCGCCTTTCAATCATGGTCATGGTCATGGTCGTGGCGGTGGTTGTGGTGGATGTGGTGGTTGTGGTGGTGGATGTGGTGGTGGATGTGGTGGATGTGGTGGATGTGGTGGATGCGGTGGATGTGGTGGATGTGGTGGATGTGGTGGATGTGGTGGATGTGGTGGATGTGGTGGATGTGGTGGATGTGGTGGATGTGGTGGATGTGGTGGATGTGGTGGATGTGGTGGTGGATGTGGTGGATGTGGTGGATGTGGTGGATGTGGGTGGGTGGTGGATGTGGTGGATGTGGTGGATGTGGTGGATGTGGTGGTGGATGTGGTGGTGGCGGTGGTGGATGTGGTGGATGTGGTGGATGTAGTGGATGTGGTGGATGTGGTGGATGTGGTGGTGGATGTGGTGGATGTGGTGGATGTGGTGGATGCGGTGGATGTGGTGGTGGATGTGGTGGATGTGGTGGATGTGGTGGTGGTGGTGGGGGTGGTGGTTGTGGTGGTGGTGGTGGTGGTGGTGGTTGTGGTGGTGGTTGTGGTGGTTGTGGTGGTTGTGGTGGTGGTGGTGGTGGATGTGGTGGATGTGGTGGATGTGGTGGATGTGGTGGTGGTGGATGTGGTGGATGTGGTGGATGTGGTGGATGTGGTGGTGGATGTGGTGGATGTGGTGGTGGATGTGGTGGTGGATGTGGTGGATGTGGTGGATGTGGTGGTGGCTGTGGTGGATGTGGTGGATGTGGTGGATGTGGTGGATGCGGTGGATGGGTGATGTGGTGGATGTGGTGGATGTGGTGGATGTGGTGGATGCGGTGGATGTGGTGGATGTGGTGGATGTGGTGGATGTGGTGGTGGATGTGGTGGATGTGGATGTGGTGGATGTGGTGGATGTGGTGGATGTGGTGGATGTGGTGGATGCGTGTGTGGATGTGGTGGTGGATGCGGTGGATGTGGTGGATGTGGTGGATGTGGTGGATGCGGTGGATGCGGTGGTGGATGCGGTGGATGTGGTGGATGTGGTGGATGTGGTGGATGTGGTGGATGTGGTGGATGTGGTGGGTGGATTGTGGTGGATGTGGTGGATGTGTGTGTGGATGTGTGGATGTGGTGGATGTGGTGGATGTGGTGGTGGGATGTGGTGGATGTGGTGGATGTGGTGGTGGATGTGGTGGATGTGGTGGATGTGGTGGATGTGGTGGTGGTGGATGTGGTGGTGTGGTGGTGGATGTGGTGGTGGATGTGGGGGATGTGTGGTGGATGTGGTGGTGGATGTGGTGGATGTGGGTGGATGTGGTGGTGGATGTGGTGGATGTGGTGGATGTGTGTGGATGTGCCTCTCTGTGGTGGATGTGGTGGTGGATGTGGTGGTGGATGTGGTGGATGTGGTGGATGTGGTGGTGGATGTGGTGGATGTGGTGGATGTGGTGGATGTGGTGGATGTGGTGGATGTGGTGGATGCGGTGGATGTGGTGGATGTGGTGGATGTGGTGGATGTGGTGGATGTGGTGGATGTGGTGGATGTGGTGGATGTGGTGGATGTGGTGATGTGGTGGTGGATGTGGTGGATGTGGTGGATGTGGTGGATGCGGTGGATGTGTGTGGTGGATGCGGTGGATGTGGTGGATGTGGTGGATGTGGTGGATGCGGTGGATGTGGTGGATGTGGTGGATGTGGTGGATGTGGTGGATGTGGTGGATGTAGCGGTGGATGTGGTGGATGTGGTGGATGTGGTGGATGCGGTGGATGCGGTGGATGCGGTGGATGTGGTGGATGTGGTGGATGTGGTGGTGTGGTGGATGTGGTGGTGGATGTGGTGGTGGATGCGGTGGATGTGGTGGATGTGTGGGTGTGGATGTGTGTGGGATGGGTGGTGGATGTGGTGGACTAGTGGATGTGGTGGACCCGTTGGGTGGTGGTGTGGTGGATGTGGTGGTTGTGGTGGTGGATGTGGTGGGGATGGGGGGGATGTGGTGGATGTGGTGGATGTGGTGGATGTGGGGTGTGTGGTGGATGTGGTGGATGGGGTGGATGTGGTGGTGGATGTGGGGGATGTGGTGGTGGATGTGGGGTGGATGTGGTGGATGTGGTGGATGCGGTGGATGAGGTGGATGTGTGGTGGTGGATGCGATGGATGGATGTGGTGGATGTGGTGGATGTGGTGGATGTACCCATGTAGCGGTAGATGTGGTGGTGGATGCGGTGGATGTGTGGCAGGTGGATAAATGGTGGATGTGGTGGATGTTGGTGGATCGATGGATGTGGTGGATGTGGTGGATGTGGTGGATGTGGTGGATGTGGTGGATGTGGTGGTGGATGCGGTGGATGTGGTGGATGTGGTGGATGTGGTGGATGTGGTGGATGTGGTGGATGTGGTGGATGCAGTGGTCGTGGAGCGTACAGCAGGAGGTCTCTGCTTGGTTTCACATCCTTGCGGGGTGGCTAGTGGAATACAGACCCAATAATCTGTGGTAGCAGAAAATATATGACAGCTGCCTCTCTCTGTCGCACGGAATCCAGATGTGCCACTAATACCTGACCTCCCAGTGACTCCAGGACTACAGTACGGGGCTAACTCCTAATGCCTTCTGAAAGCCAGTACACCAACCCACTCCGTTATGGAATAATTGCAATGAAATTGAATAAGGAGGTCGAGTGACAAGGGCCTGTGCCACACACATCTGAGAGCAGCTTTTAAAACATCCACTCACTGAGGCAGATTGTGGGTTTTGATCCAATATTGAGATTTAAACGCTGCAATCCTACAGTTAAACTGATGTGGTAAATGACGTGATTTAATTCCACTTGAGAGGCCAAGTCCACACGTTAACCCTAACCCTGCCATGATCCAACCTGAAGCATTAAGCACAGTGGATATTCTACTGAGGTTGAAAACGTTTCAGTGAACCTTTACCCCAGGAGTGAAGTATCAAAGAGGCTTTTAGGTGAGACTAGACCAAGTGCAGACCCGTTGGGTCTGTTTCCCCAACAGTGTTTGTGGGGGGGGGGGGGGGGGGGGGGAGCACTCATTTAACCACCGCCCAAACTCACAGGTGGGGGGGGGGGGGGGGGGGGGGTGAGAAGAGGGGAGAGGGGAGGAGGAGGAGGAGGAGGGAAACGGGACAGATTTGGGAGGGAAAGGAGAGCGGGGTAGGGGGTGATTACCCCAGGAGTGAAGTATCAAAGAGGCTTTTTGGTGAGATGGGCAGAGTTTAAATGAGATGTGTAATTTCCTCCACAGAGGGCGGTGGGTGCCTGGAACGCACTCGCTGCCAGGGGTGGTGGTGGAGGCAGATAGTGGTGATTAGATGGGCATGTGGATATGTAGGGAATGGAGGGTGGATGGGTCACACACTGGCAGAGGGGAATAGTTTAATCATGTTCTGGCCCAAACATTGTGGGCTGAAGGACCTGCTCCTGCCCTCCCTGTACTGTTCTATCTTCTATGTTCTGAAACAATTCAATGATTTGTTTTAATTGCAATAAACTGAATAGAGACACTATCCCACCTTCCTAGCTCCAATGATAGAATCATGGAGTGATACAGTGTGGAAACAGGCCCTTCAGCCCAACTTGCCCACACCAACCAACAATGCCCCAGCTACATTAGTCTACAGAGTTTAGAAGGTTGAAGAGGGATCTCAATGAAAGGATGTTTCCACTGGTGAGAGAGTCTAGGACCTGAGGTCACAGCCTCAGAATTAAAGGGCACTCTTTTAGAAAGGAGATGAGGAGGAACTTCTTTAGTCAGAGGGTGGTGAATCTGTGGAACTCATTGCCACAGAGGGCTGTGGAGGCCAAGTCAGTGGATATTTTTAAGGCAGAGATAGAAAAGTTCTTGATTAGAACGGGTGTCAAGGGTTATGGGGAGAAGGCAGGAAAATGGGATTAGGAGGAAGAGATCAGAAATGTCCAGGGCCCTGGTTCGCTACAGAGAGAGCCTGCTGACATCAGAGGGTCCCAGCCTCATCTCAAACACTGAGGCCAGCAGGTAGATAAACACCTGGTACCTGGGGAGGTGGTGAGATACCTGTTAGTGGAGCCACAGGTACAGGTTAGGAGGAGCAGCCGGCGTTAGACATAGGTGCAGGGGTCATTGTGGACTGGCCTGCACTGGTCTGGTTCACCTGTCTTCCTCTTTCACTTCCTGCCTCTGACTGTGTAACATATGATGTCAAATATTATAGAGACAGACACAGAACGCTGGAGTAACTCAGCGGGTCAGGCAGCATCTGTGGAGAACATGGATAGGTGACGTTTCACAGAGTGCTGGAGTAACTCGGTAGGTCAGGCAGCATCTGTGGAGAACATGGATAGGTGACGTTTCACACAGTGCTGGAGTAACTCAGCGGGTCAGGCAGCATCTGTGGAGAACATGGATAGGTGACGTTTCACAGAGTGCTGGAGTAACTCAGCGGGTGCAGCAGCATCTATGGAGCTAAGGAAATAGGTAACGTTTTGGGCCGAAACCCGGAAGGGTTTCGGCCCAAAACGTTGCCTATTTCCAGAAGGGTTTCGGCCCGAAACGTTGCCTATTTCCTTCGCTCCATAGATGCTGCTGCACCATAACTCAGCGGGTCAGGCAGCATCTGTGGAGAACATGGATAGGTGACGTTTCACAGAGTGCTGGAGTAACTCAGCGGGTCAGGCAGCATCTGTGGGGAACATGGATAGGGTCGAGACTCTTCTCCATTATGTTTTCTGCAAGGAGTTTGATGCAGCCCCTTGACCCTAGCTCAGTAGTTCTGTTGGGAACATTGTGATTGGTGTTGTGGGTGTGAGTGAAATACCCTTGTTCATTAGCCATGCACAAAGTCCGTAACTGGGTCAATGTTGCATGCCGGAGAATACTGCCCCCTTTGGGCAGGTGTTGCAACTGCTTGGGCAAGTTGAAGACTTGTTGGTCAGGATGGGTCATGCTAGGCTTGTCTTCACTGGACAGCCAGCTGCTTCCCGAACCAGCCCGGAATCTGAATGGGATTCTGCCAGGTACTTTTCCAGGGAATCACGAATGGGAATCATAGAAACATAGAAATTAGGTGCAGGAGTAGGCCATTCGGCCCTTCGAGCCTGCATCGCCATTCAATATGATCATGGCTGATCATCCAACTCAGTATCCCGTACCTGCCTTCTCTCCATACCCCCTGATCCCCTTAGCCACAAGGGCCACATCTAACTCCCTTTTAAATATAGCCAATGAACTGTGGCCTCAACTACCCTCTGTGGCAGAGAGTTCCAGAGATTCACCACTCTCTGTGTGAAAAAGGTTCTTCTCATCTCGGTTTTAAAGGATTTCCCCCTTATCCTTAAGCTGTGACCCCTTGTCCTGGACTTCCCTAACATCGGGAACAATCTTCCTGCATCTAGCCTGTCCAACCCCTTAAGAATTTTGTAAGTTTCTATAAGATCCCCTCTCAATCTCCTAAATTCTAGAGAGTATAAACCAAGTCTATCCAGTCTTTCTTCATAAGACAGTCCTGACATCCCAGGAATCAGTCTGGTGAACCGTCTCTGCACTCCCTCTATGGCAACCGTCTCTGCACTCCCTCTATAGAATCAAGCCTGTCGGGTGAATTCCAGGTCCCAAGTTCCAAATGAAACTCTTCCTCCAATCTCCGCCTGACTGTGTGTCCCTGTGGTTCCCATTACAAACAGCAAACTTCTCCTTGCACATGAGAAATCAATTGAAAGGCATGCAAATCCCGACTGCAGTACAAGCAGATTAAGCCGCCTGGTCATTGAAAGCCCAGAGCGTGCTTGGTGCAAACTTTTGTTTGCCTCGACTCCTTGATAATAATGCAAAAAGCAGTTAGTGTGATCCTTGCAGCGGACCTCAGCAAACAGTGGTTCATCAATCAGAATGACACAATAATCACATCAGATGATTAAAGGGGTGTCATATATCTGTAGCAAGCTGCTGTTCGGGCACTGGAGAGCACAAAGGTAGGTCAGGGGTCAGGGAAATTCCACATTTTCACAACAATCAAGGCGTAGTTGTAAATCACCAAACTTTCTTCAAGTGGTTTAGTAACAGTGCTTCCTGTACCATAGAGGCAATAACAACGCACACCAAATAACATCAGGCAGAGCACGGCCTGGCGCCCATCCATTATTCATAAGAGCCCTGAATGAAATCAATTTTAATAATTCACCATCGCCCATGTGATTGTATTTAAAGGGGACTTCTCTCAATGAGCCCCAGCCCAGAGCTGGGAACCTGACTCATAGTTAGACAGCATGAGAACAGGCCCCTGCCCGGCATTCCCTCTCTCTCCACCCCTCCCCCACCCAAGTTGCACCAGCTACCCAGTCCCACCCAGCCCACAGCTAACAATGGCCTGTCCCCTTTACCACCATTACTCTATTCCATATCTTTCATTCATTACTTCTATATCTCTCGACATCACCATCTAATATCCCTCGTTTCCCTCTCCCCCAACTCTCAGCCTGAAGAAGGGTCTCGACCAGAAACATCACCCATCCCTTCTCTCCAGAGATGCTGCCTGTCCCCCTGAGTTACTCCAGCTTTTTGTGTATATCTACAGAAACAGGCCCTTCGGCCCAACTTGTCCATGCTAGCTATGATGCCCCACCTACATTAGTCCCACCTGCCAATGTCCCTCTAAAGCGGTAGAGATGCTGCCTTACAGCGCTTGTAGCGCCAGAGACCCGGGTTCAATCCTGACTATCGGGCGCTGTCTGTACGGAGTTTGCACGTTATTCCCGTGACCTGCGTGGGTTTTCTCCGGGATTTTCGGTTTCCTCCCACACTCCAAAGACGTGCAGGTTTGCAGGTTAATTGGCTTGGGTTTGTATACTTGGTATAAGCGTCAATTGTCCCCAGTGTGTGTAGGATGGTGTTAGTGTGCGGGGATCGCTGGCCGGTGGGACTTGGAGCGCCGAAGGGTCAGTTTCCCCGCTGTATCTCTAAACTGAAAAACGAAATATGCCTCATTGTCATCTTCCCCAGCTAACAATGATCTATTCCTCATTCCCCTTGACCTTAGCCCCTTTTTCACACCTTACCCTTCTCTATCGCCGTGTCTCCCCCTCCCCTGACTCTCAGTCTGAAGAAGGGTCTCGACCCGAAACGTCACGCATTCGTTCTCACCAGGGATGCTGCCTTTCGTTGTCTCTGTAGTGTACACTGACAAGCGTTTTGTGTCTATCTTCCAGACAATTCCTCATTTCTCCAAGATGAGGGGACCAGCCTTACAGCGCTTGTAGCGTTATTAGACCCGGGTTCAATTATGTCTACGGAAAATGAATGTTTTTAATGGGCACGTTACTCCCGTGACCTGCGTGGGCTTCTCCGGGATTTGAAGTGAGAGCCAAGGACACCCCAGAGACGTGCTTTGTTGCAGAGTCCTTGGCTTGGGTTTGTATACTTGCTATAGGCGTAAATTGTTTAGTGTGTGTAGGCTGGTGTTAGTGTGCGGGGATCGCTGCCGGTGGGACTTGAAGCCGAAGGGTCCATTTTCCCCGCTGTATCAGCAAACTGAAAATACGAAATATGAGCATTGTCACACTTCCCCAGCTAACAGGTGATCTTTGTCAGTCCCCTTGACTTTAGCCCCTTTTTCACACCTTACCCTTCTCTATCTCCGTGTCTCCCCCTCCCCTGACTCTCAGTCTGAAGAAGGGTCTCGACCCGAAACGTCACGCATTCCTTCTCACCAGAGATGCTGCCTGTCCCGCTGAGTTACTCCAGCGTTTTGTGTCTATCTTCCAGACAAGTCCTCATTTCTCCAAGAGGAAGGGACCAGCCAGTGACAATCTCCCATCGTTATTATAGAAAGTTATTATTTGTAGAAAATGAATGTTTTAATGGGAAAATTACTACGTAGGATTCAGCTTCACTCATCTTGAAGTGAGAGCCAAGGAATGCGGAGAGACTGCTTTGTTACCAGTCCTCTCACAGGGATACATGTCAGCTACAGGATGGGAAGATTTATCGGGGCTGGCCAGAGGTGAGTAGTTAAGGCTCAGATGAAAGCAATGCCATTTTATAAGGTATCAGCAAATCAAATACCAGAATATGAGCAGTCCACACACATCACAAACCACAGGTCTGCTGCTGCAGTCACCACTAGACATGTCCCACTGCTCACAGTGCCCACAGTACCCAAACTCACAGGACTGTTCCCAGCATTTTAAAAATCGCTGTGCCCAATAACTTTAAATATTTTCTTATCGACTGTTCCTTTTAAGAATATCGATCTGAAATATGTAAAGATTCAGTTTTCCACAACAGAGGAAACTGTAAAATGAAGGAATAGCAACAACATTAGGGGGCAGACAGTTGTGTGTGCAAACTCAGCGGGTCAGGCAGGATCTGTGGAGGACATGGATAGGTGACGTTTCACAGAGTGCTGGACCATAACTCAGCGGGTCAGGCAGCATCTGTGGAGAACATGGATAGGTGACGTTTCACAGAGTGCTGGAGTAACTCAGCGGGTCAGGCAGCATCTGTGGAGAACATGGATAGGTGATGTTTCACAGAGTGCTGGAGTAACTCAGATGGTCAGGCAGCATCTATGGAGAACATGGATAGGTGACGTTTCACATAGTGCAACGTAACTCAGCGGGTCAGGCAGCATCTGTGGAGAGCGGAAATGAGTGACATTTCGGGTCGAGACCCGTCTTCAGACTGAGAGTCAGGGGAGAGGGGAAAAGGAGATATGATGTCCATGTTTTATTCGTGTTAAACCTGTTCTCTCAATGTGCAGATAATTTCAACAGTGATATTACAAACATAATGCCATTTGCATTTTGTTTAGTATTTTTGTGTGAAATAGATAATCACTGTTTGCCTTACCGACTGCAGCTCGACAAATAAATAGATACTCATGACTGAATCAACAAATCTGTTCTGCCAACAATGGTGATTTGTGAATTCTCAGTATGATGTTTAAAAATTGTGTTAATATTCCCTCTGCCTAACCCACAAAACTCACAATCCCTTCCACTTAAAACCCTTCGAGATACTCATGCAGGGAGGAACTGCGGATGCTGGTTTAGACCGAAGATAGACACGAAATGCTGGAGTAACTCAGCGGGACGGGCAGCATCCGTGGAGAGAAGGAATGGGTGACGTTTCGGGTCGGGAAGAAGGGCCTTAACCCGAAACGTCACCCATTTCTTCTCTCCAGAGATGCTGCCTGTCCCACTGAGTTACTCCAGCATTTTGTGTCTATCTTCAAGATACTTCCTCTGTCAATAAGTGTTATATCAGTTCTCACTATGACTTCTGTTAGACATGAGAGCTTCAGCACAGAACCAGGCCCTTCACACCACCGAGTCCATGCTGACCAGCCGTCACCCTGTACACTAGCACTATCCTACACACACTAAGGACAATGTTATAGAGAATATTTGGATAGATATATCAAGTCAAGAGTGTTTTATTGTCAGGTGTCCCAGATAGTATGGGTAGGGGTGTGGGGGTGTGGTTGTGGGTGGGGGTGTGGGTGTGGGTGGGGGGCTGGGGGTGTTGGGTCTCTGATGGTGCTGGCTGCCTTCCTGTCTATCGCCCAAATGGCATCTCATGGGACTGGGCCAAATGCCACCTTGGATGGCTTAACGAGATGGGCCGAAGGGCCTGTCCCGTGCTGTACTGACTCAATGACCAGAATGCAATAGAGGGGCCGACTGGCCTTCTCCTGAGCTGGAGGATCTGCACGGTGATCAGGAACAAGTTTCTAAAGTTCCTGCTTTGAAATCTTGCACTTGAAGAAAACACAATGATTTCTCTGGCCTTAGGACAACGAGATTTGGTTCCAGTGATTCATGGTAGTTGCTGGGTTGGTTCAGTAACATAGTCAACATGTATTTATATATATATATTTATATATATTTATTAACCGCAGAAATCGCAACACATCCAATGATGATGATGATGATGATACAGAGACACACGGATCTGCAGATGCTGGAGTCTTGCATAAAACGCAAAGTGCTGGAGGAACTCGGTGGGTCAAGCAGCATCGGTGGAGGGGAAGGAGAGACAATGTCTTTGTCTGTGACCCCTCATCTGCAGCAGCTCCAGAGGAGACGGTATCTCTCAATGACCCTACGATACGGTCTTCGCATGACCTCTGGTCTACACTGGTCTACACTGGTCTACACTGGTCTACACTGGTCTACACTGGTCTACACTGGTCTACACTGGTCTACACTGGTCCACACTGGTCTACACTGGTCTACACTGGTCTACACTGGTCTACACTGGTCTACACTGGTCTACACTGGTCTACACTGGTCTACACACACTGGTCTACACTGGTCTACACTGGTCTACACTGGTCCACACTGGTCCACACTGGTCCACACTGGTCCACACTGGTCCACACTGGTCCACACTGGTCCACACTGGTCCACACTGGTCTACACTGGTCCACACTGGTCTACACTGGTCTACACTGGTCCACACTGGTCTACACTGGTCTACACTGGTCTACACTGGTCTACACTGGTCTACACTGGTCTACACTGGTCTACACTGGTCTACACTGGTCCACACTGGTCTACACTGGTCTACACTGGTCTACACTGGTCCACACTGGTCCTACACTGGCCTACACTGGCCCACACTGGCCTACACTGGTCTACACTGGTCTACACTGGTCTACACTGGTCTACACTGGTCCACACTGGCCTACACTGGTCTACACTGGTCCACACTGGGCTACACTGGTCTACACTGGTCTACACTGGTCTACACTGGTCTACACTGGTCTACACTGGTCTACACTGGTCCACACTGGTCCACACTGGTCTACACTGGTCTACACTGGTCTACACTGGTCTACACTGGCCCACACTGGTCTACACTGGTCTACACTGGTCTACACTGGTCTACACTGGTCTACACTGGTCTACACTGGTCTACACTGGCCTCCCCTCGTTCACTGAGGCATGTTCCCCACTGGGCTGCGAGCATCTTTCCACTGCTAACTCTGCAGTGCATGGCTGAGCATGAGAGCAGATATTTAATGCTTGCTGCACTTGTAGTTAAAGAACACTCAGCATTTAAACAACTTGAAGTCTTGTCACAACCAAGATTGAGGAATTGACTGAGATTCCCTGAAGGGATTGTACAGCGAGCAGCTGGAAAAGCCTTTATTATTTAGCATGGGAGGTGAGTTAGCAATTACAATGTAAGGGGATTCTACAGTTCCCTGTGGGAGAGTTGTTCTCACACTCCAGAGACCCAGACGCCACAGTGCAACCGTTAAATCGCCTCCGCGCTGCCTCCCCATGTGTGTCTGGAAACCCCTGGTCCTGAAGCTTCTGAGGGGGGAGGAGAGATCGTGAACATTGCAGCTTCTGTGGATAAATGTGAGGTTATCCATTTTGGTGGCAAAAACAGGAAAGCAGACTATTATCTAAATAGTGGCCGACTAGGAAGAGGGGAGATACAGCGAGACCTGGGTGTCATGGTACACCTGTCATTGAAACTAGGCTGAAACCCGAAGGAAATAGTAAAGGAAATAGACAACGTTTCGGGCTGAAACCCGAACGGTTTCGGCCCGAAACGTTGCCTATTTCCTTCGCTCCATAGATGGTCATTGATGGTCACCAGTCATTGAAGGTAGGCATGCAGGTGCAGCAGGCAGTGAAGAAAGCGAATGGTATGTTAGCTATCATAGCAAAAGAATTTGAGTATAAGAGCAGGGAGGTTCTACTGCAGTTGTACAGGGTCTTGGTGAGACCACACCTGGAGTATTGCGTACAGTTTTGGTCTCCAAATCTGAGGAAGGACATTATTGCCATAGAGGGAGTGCAGAGAAGGTTCACCAGAATGATTCCTGGGATGTCAGGACTGTCTTATGAAGAAAGACTGGATAGACTTGGTTTATACTCTCTAGAATTTAGGAGATTGAGAGGGGATCTTATAGAAACTTACAAAATTCTTAAGGGGTTGGACAGGCTAGATGCAGGAAGATTGTTCCCGATGTTAGGGAAGTCCAGGACAAGGGGTCACAGCTTAAGGATAAGGGGGAAATCCTTTAAAACCGAGATGAGGAGAACCTTTTTCACACAGAGAGTGGTGAATCTCTGGAACTCTCTGCCGCAGAGGGTAGTTGAGGCCACAGTTCATTGGCTATATTTAAGAGGGAGTTAGATGTGGCCCTTGTGGCTAAGGGGATCAGAGGGTATGGAGAGGAGGCAGGTACGGGATACTGAGTTGGATGATCAGCCATGATCATATTGAATGGCGGTGCAGGCTCGAAGGGCCGAATGGCCTCTACTCCCTGCACCTAATTTCTATGTTTCTATGTTTCTAATCCCCTTCATCTTCACTGGCCCAACCAAACTGTGTTCCCATTACAGTTCTCCACGCAATGTTTATGCTTGCCAGCACCAAACACCACCACCTATCAAAGCCTTCCCACCTTCCTGCAACATGAAGCATCTCCTCTCCCTCTCCCTCTCCCTATCCTGGTCATAGGGTCAGCCATCCGTGACCTCCACCTGGCAGCTGACCCACGGGAAGGAAAACCGTTAGGATGTGACGAGAGTCGGAATCTGTTGGAGGAATCGGGTTTAGCCACGACTTCACGCCAACTCCAAGATGGAGCCCGACCCACGCGACCGTCTGCGGGCTGGACACAGACAGTAGATCTACAATCACCCCACGCTACGCTACACGCTAAATAACTTGATTGTAAACATGTGTTGTCTTTCTGCTGACTGGTTATCACGAATCACAAGATGTTCACTGTACCATGGTGCAGGAGACAATAAACAAAACTGAACTGAACAGCCATTTTCCACAGAGTGCTGTTTCTCCTACCTTCAGTTATGGCTACTTCGAAGTTCTTTCCCTTCCGCAGATGCTGCCTGACCCGCTGAGTTACTCCAGCACTCTGTGAAATGCCACCTATCCATGTTCTCCACAGATGCTGCCTGACCCACTGAGTTATGGTGCAGCAGCATCTATGGAGTGAAGGAAATAGGCAATGTTTCGGGGCCGAAATCCTTATGGAAATAGGGGGCCGAAATCCTTATGGAAATAGGCAACGTTTCAGGCCGAAACCCGGAAGGGTTTCGGCCCGAAACGTTGCCTATTTCCTTAGCTCCATAGATGCTGCCTGACCCGCTGAGTTACTCCAGCACTCTGTTATTTTTCAAATATTGTGTGTTACTGACCACAGACAGGGCATTATAAAAAGTTAGACACAAAATGCTGGAGTAACTCAGCGGGACAGGCAGCATCTCTGGATAGATGGAATGTGCCACATTTCAGGTCGAGACCCTTCTTTGTAAACAGTTGTTCCATAGTGCCTGATCATGGGGATGATGTTGTGAAATTAAATCAGGGAATCAAAAGACAAATTCAAACGGATACGGATTAGTTGTTGAACAATGAAGTCAATTTGCTCGGCCACTTCTTGCCCTCCAATAGGGATCATTCCGCCAATAATCAACTCCTCATTCTCTGCCTCTCGGCTTAGTCAATGTGGTCACACTGATTACTCAATTAACCATTCACAGCCCCATCATCAATGGGGATTAACCCAATGATTGCTGCCACTGCAGCAATGCTGACTGAGATCAGGCACAAAAATGTGGAGTAACTCAGCGGGTCAGGCAGCATCTGTGGAGAACATGGATAGGTGACGTTTCCAAGTGCTGGAGTAACTCAGCGGGTCAGGCAGCATCTGTGGAGAACATGGATAGGTGACGTTTCCAATGGTAGTTTTCCACGCATAGACACACACACACACACACACACACACACACACACACACACACACACACACACACACACACACACACACACACACACACACACACACACACACACACACACACACACACACACACACACACACACACACACACACACACACACACACACACACACACACACACACACACACACACACACACACACACACACACTACAATTACCCAAAGGCAATAGTTACTTTGGCAATTCTGGCAAGCACTTAAAATGATTTGTTAAAATAGCCAGACTCAAGAGAAGAGATAAGCATTGGTTTGTTAATTAATTATTCATCAGCCGGAATTGATTATTGGTTGAATAATTGTTAAAAGTCCTTAATCATTACCGTTTCAAGTAATTTCACTAACTGCAGTTGTAGTGGTCTGTCTTGTGGGATTTCAGCTCAAGTGTGACCTAATTTTAATGGGATTTGTGATGGAGGTTTAAACAGACCAGAGTTACAATTGATTAATAATCAAATACTTAAATAATCACCGCGGTTCTGCTGGTCATTGGTCATTTTTTTCTGTAAATAAGTACGTGTTAATAGTTTTGTTTTATGAAGTGAGGAACAAAAGGTGGTGCGTTATTTCAGATTGAGGAGAAAACAAATATCATAGACCATGCAGGAAAGGCAGTGTAAATAAAAGTAGAAATGTATAAATAAGCAGGGAGCTGAAATGAAGGAGGGAGCGGCGAATAGCTGCTCACTCTGTGTGGAGTCGATGTAAACAGTACAGACTTGGATGATCCCTGAAGGTTAGTTTTGGGATGAGCCTATTGGTTGCGTGCTGTCTATATTTTAATATTTGATGCCGTTGTCTATGTTCGTGTGAAGTGCCAAACATCATTTATGTTTCAGTCCATTCTCAAATGGAGCGCTGAGCACATCAAACTGCCGAGCACTGACTGAATCCCAAAACCTTATGCAGATGGAGGCTGGTGGCTCGGGTGCAAAGAGTGAATTAAGTGCAGTTTTTGTGTACTCATTTTTGACTGTCATGTTATCCCCAACATAACTAACTGATTTGTGATGTAGAAGTATTTGAAATATGAGTGAGATTTAATTCACTTTGCGGAGACAGTGATGTGTTTGAAGTCCATTGGTGAGGATACTGTGGGGAATTCAGACTCGGAAATATCTGCGCGTTTCTGAAGCTCATGTTCCTATTCACAGCCGCTGCACTGAATCATTTGTTATTAGTCTAATGGTGAAACTATTTATTTGCATGCTTCCAATCCCATTGTTCCATACGCGAATCAGAAGTCTGTTAATTTTGATAACCAACTTGTTTGGAGCTAGTGAAATGATGGTGTGAAATGTGGATCTGGATTACGGTATAAACACAAAGGCTGGGCTGGGCTGGGCTGGGCTGGGCTGGGCTGGGATCATCAGATACTTCCCAAGTTTATTACATGCTAATGTTAGGTTTGTGGGAAAGAGGGGCCCAACCATGTGACACTTGTAGACTTGTGGTTTTGTGAGGCATTTGGGATTTTTTTTTAAATTGAAGACATGCCATGGGGCTTTCAAGCTCGACATGAAAAGCTTGGAAAGACAAGGATGATGCTGACTCCAATTGAAATCAGCAGGATATGGGAACAAATTCCCACATGATGAATAACAAAGGCACGGGTAGTTTACAGCCTTTGAAACGTTTCTGCTAGATTAACCCTCAGTGGGATGTTTTTTATCCTATTGCTTTTGTCTTTGTCCCTGCCTTCTGTGTGCTCAGTGACCCCACTTGTGTGTGTTTGACTTTACACCCTGAGTTTACTGATGAAATAAAAGCTCCGTGGCCAGCGAACGCAACAGTGAAGCACAGGGCCATGATGATCCAGCAGTATTATTGGGGCACCTTCAGCAACAGACATGGTTCCACCAAGATGCAGCACAGAACGCCACAGGAGATCCTTCATCCCTGTGCTAGCAAACTGTACAACTCCTCCCCCAACTTGCCAGACCTCGACTTCACTGATGACATCGTCCTGCTGACAGACCAGATTAGTGAGGCACAGGAGCTGCTCGGCGGGGTCGAGATGGAGTACGGGAAAGTGGGCCTCCACCTCAATGCCAAGAACACGGAGTACATGGTGTTCAACGTTGGTGACCACTAGCCACGCAAGACCAGTGGAGGTGTATAGAAACATAGAAACATAGAAACATAGAAATTAGGTGCAGGAGTAGAGGCCATTCGGCCCTTCGAGCCTGCACTGCCATTCAATATGATCATGGCTGATCATCCAACTCAGTATCCCGTACCTGCCTTCTCTCCATACCCTCTGATCCCTTTAGCCACAAGGGCCACATCTAACTCCCTCTTAAATATAGCCAATGAACTGTGGCCTCGACTACCCTCTGTGGCAGAGAGTTCCAGAGATTCACCACTCTCTGTGTGAAAAAGGTTCTTCTCATCTCGGTTTTAAAGGATTTCCCCCTTATCCTTAAGCTGTGACCCCTTGTCCTGGACTTCCCCAACATCGGGAGCAATCTTCCTGCATCTAGCCTGTCCAACCCCTTAAGAATTTTGTAAGTTTCTATAAAATCCCCTCTCAATCTCCTAAATTCTAGAGAGTATAAACCAAGTCTATCCAGTCTTTCTTCATAAGACAGTCCTGACATCCCAGGAATCAGTCTGGTGAACCTTCTCTGCACTCCCTCTATGGCAAGAATGTCCTTCCTCAGATTTGGAGACCAAAACTGTATGCAATACTCCAGGTGTGGTCTCACCAAGACCCTGTACAACTGCAGTAGAACCTCCCTGCTCCTATACTCAAATCCTTTTGCTATGAAAGCTAACATACCATTGGCTTTCTTCACTGCCTGCTGCACCTGCATGCCTACTTCCAATGACCTGGATCCACTGTAATCTGCCTTCTGCCACAAGAGATCAATAATGGACATGATCCCACTGGCTCTCCACTCTGCTCTGGACAAACGCACTTGTACAACAGCAACACACACACACACATCAGGCTGCTGTTCATCACCTACGGCTCGACGTTCAACACCATCATTCCTTCCCAACTGATAATCCAACTCGTGGAACTGGACTCAGGAGATCCTCAATCACTACACATTGGCAACAGTGCCTCCTGCTGACCATCAGCACAGGGGCACCTCCGGGTCGTGTCCTCACCCCTCTATACCCTGTCTGCACACTCGAGACACACACAGCTCCAAAGCCATCTTTGCATAAGTATTACAGTGAGAATTTCATTGTTCTGTCTGCGGCACTTGACAATAAATCACTCTTGACATTTGCTGATCATACCACAATCTTTGGACAAATAATGAGTCAAAGTACAAGAGGGGGGATCAATAATCTCATTGAGTGGCTCCAGAACAATAACTGATCTCAACGCAGCAAGACAAAGGAGCTGACTGCTGACTTCAGAAAGCCAAAGGGTGCATGAACCTGCCTTTGTAGATGGGTGGGTGTTGGGGAGAGTAGACAGCTTCATGTTACTGGGAGTGTACATCTCTGAAGATCTGTGTTGGACCCAAAACGTTGGTGCAATCATAAGGAACGTCCATCATCAATGCCTCTAATTCCTCAGCTGTGTGAGAAGATGCAACATGTGGCCAGATACTCTAGAGAACTTTGACAGGGTTAGAGAGAATACTGAGTGGTTGCATTGTTGCCTGAGTCAGTAATGTGCTTGTAAAACTGCAAGAAGGTAGACACAGAATGCTGGAGTAACTCAGCGGGACAGGCAGCATCCCTGGAGAGAAGGAATGGGAGATGTTTCAGGTCGAGACCCTTCAGACTGAGATCAGGGGAGTGGGTTGTACAGAAACAAAATGTAGTCGGAGACAGGAAAGGCCCTGTCCCACGATGCGAGTTCACCCAAGAGCTCTCTCCAGTTTAAAAAAAAATAAATCAAACTCATGGTATGTACGTAGCGGGTACGTCGGAGCTCGTGGACGTCTCGTAGCGGCTCGTAACGGCTCGTAACGGCTCGTAACGTCTCGTAGCGGCTCGTAATGCTAACGGCAGGTACTCGGGGAAACCCGGAAACTCGTGAAGTTTTTTCAACAGTGTGAAAAATTTCCAAGAGTAAAAAATACTCGTGATGAAGTACCACGGGTTTGATTTTCTTTTAAACTCGGGAGAGGTCTTGGGTAAACTGGCATGGTGGGACAGGGGCTTATGACTGGAGGGAGAACTGGGGTGGAGATGGGATGGAGAAGGGGGAAAGCAAGGGCTACTTGAAGTTAGAGAAGTCAATGTTCCTGCCGCTGGGTGTTAGCTGCCCATGAGCCGCTGTTCCTCCAATTTGCGCTGGGCCTCATCAGTAAGTATATGATTGTTTTAGGACCCTATACGTTGCTTTGACAAGTAAACACTCGCGATTCTGGCCATTGTGGACTGTTGCCCTCGCGATATTAATCTTTAGCAAAAGTCGAGTCCAATCGGTGAACAACATGCGATTATCTTCATTCAGATTATCTTCCTCAGCCATTCTCCACACACATCAGGGGTCCATTTTACACAGGGCCAAACAACCTACAAAACTGCGCGGCTTTGGAACGTCGGAGGAAACTGGAGCACCCGGAGGAAACCCACACGACCACAGGGAGAACGTGCACACTCCACAGAGGGAGCACCCGAGATCAGGATCAAACCCGGGTCTCTGGCGCTGTGAGGCAGCAGCACTACCCGCTGCGCCACTGTGCCGTCCTTAACTCAACACATTGGCTCAAGATTGCAGCTTCTTGTGTCTCCAGGTGTTTAATGACAAACTGTGAACACATGTTCTTGCCATGATGGTCATCGCCTTTCCTGGACATAGTTCCTGATTACAGTTTTGGGAGCTGTGTTACTCATTTCATGAAAAGTGAAAGGGATTGCGTTTCATTTTCACTGCCGTTCCTACAATTCAACAATGTTGAGATGAGTATCTTTCCGATAAATTGAAACAATACTTATTTCTGTAATCCTGCAATTATTTTAACAAACAATCAGGAAATAAATACAGAACCTCAGATGAAAGTCACGGTCAACGGTTGGGTTAGCGGAAAGTCTAATCGCTGCCAGATGAGAATAATATTTCCCTTTCATTAATCACCTTGTAAACGAGGTACATTGGAGAGCATCTCGTTTACTAGGTGTGGGCTGGATCTCAATACTTCAGTTACTGGTAGAAATCAAACAACACACTTAAGGGCCGGTCCCACGAGCATGCGCGGAGGTCGAGTGAGTGACATGAGTTTCGAGCGAAGTGCGCGGGAAGTTCGTGCGTGACGTACGGCGTCGAGGCAGCTGCGGGCCGGCAGGCCGTTGCCGCACGTAATTTTTTAACACAGTCAGTTTTTCGGAACCCCGCGCGATGTCGTGACCAGCTCCACACAACTTCATACGGCTCCGGTGATCGGAGTGGGACCGGCCCCGCGAGGCCGTACGGCTCAAAGCGAACACGTTAGGTCGCGCTTGCCGCATGGAGTCGCATGCTGGTGGGACAGGCCCTTTGCACTGTGAAATTTTGCAGCAGATGAAAAACTTTAAACTATTTAAAAAAAAGCTTCTGAAACTCAGCTTGTACTTGAGTCGTCTCTGGGAGGAACAATTTGCAACATTGAAATTGACTGACCCATCGAGAGTGAATCTGCAACCTAACAAAAAGGCTGTTAAATGCTGCCCCTGTGCTCATGGAGGGACAAAGACTTCCAGCAGCTGCTCACAACATGAGCAACTACATTGGAATTCCCCTCCTCGCAAGGACGCAAGGGAGATTGATCTAGACTAAATAAGGAGGTTCAGACAAAAATGAAATAAAAGCACGCTAAGTGGCTGTGCCACATTAAAGGTGAGTAGTGTTAGCGTGCATGGGATGCTGTGTAGTTGTACTCTATACACCCCCAGCCTTTCACTAGGCACCATACTCTTGTTCCCTCTGGCAGCTTGCAACCCCGGCTATCATTCCCAGCAACTCTGCCGTATGACTACATTGGGGATTCTTGCAACACTGCAGGTCTCTATCCAGCGCTCCACTGGAACCTGTTAATAACTTATGATTTCCACAAACGTAGGAAGTGGCCGTGTGTCAGCCCGGCTTTCATAACCCCTTGCTTGTTATAGCTCATTGCCAAGACCCAGCTACATCACTACAGTGACTTGGGAGCTTAGGCAGACAGAATAGACCTTCCAACTTGGAATGCAACTTGCATCTATTGTCAAAGGTAGACACAGAGTGCTGGAGTAACTCAGCGGGTCAGGCAGCATCTGTGGAGAACATGGATAGGTGACGTTTCACAGAGTGCTGGAGTAACTCAGCGGGTCAGGCAGCATCTGTGGAGAACATGGATAGGTGACGTTTCACAGAGTGCTGGAGTAACTCAGCGGGTCAGGCAGCATCTGTGGAGAACATGGATAGGTGACGTTTCACAGAGTGCTGGAGTAACTCAGCGGGTCAGGCAGCATCTATGGAACTAAGGAAATAGGTAACGTTTCGGGTCGAAACCCTTCCGGGTTTCGGCCCGAAACGTTGCCTATTTCCAGAAGGGTTTCGGCCCCGAAACGTTGCCTATTTCCAGAAGGGTTTCGGCCCGAAACGTTGCCTATTTCCTTCGCTCCATAGATGCTGCTGCACCATAACTCAGCGGGCCAGGCAGCATCTGTGGAGAACATGGATAGGTGACGTTTCACGGAGTGCTGGAGTAACTCAGCGGGTCAGGCAGCATCTGTGGAGAACATGGATAGGTGACGTTTCACAGAGTGCTGGAAGCCCATTCCTTCTCATTTGAGATGCTTCCTGTCCCGCTGAGTTATCTTCGGGTTAAACCAGCATCTGCAGTTCCTTCCTGCACACTCGTCCACAAAATGGATGGCTTGTTTGAGTTGGGGAAAAGCACAGTGACAGCTGGTGTTCATCAAAGCCCTGTCTTAATGTTCTACCAGGCTGCTAGCAGAGTTCCTTCAGGAAACTACTCCACTCACAGTTTTCCAAAATCCAAATGGGAAAATAACATGTCCGATACCAGAGCTTCTGATCATGAGCAGCAATTTTATGTGAAGATTCAGCCATAAAAGTGACCATAAGACAGTGCATTTCCCCAGTGCAGTGAGTGGGGAGGTACAGCAAGACACTGCGTGGTGGAGTGCAGGGGGTGATGTCTACAATAACATCATTGCATCAGGCTACCTCTTCACCAACACATTCCTAAATGGGGAGAGAATCCACAAATCGGAGGAGCAAAGGGGCTTGGGATCGCTGGTGCAGGATTCCCAAAACGTTAATAGAAACATAGAAACATAGAAATTAGGTGCAGGAGTAGGCCATTCGGCCCTTCGAGCCTGCACCGCCATTCAGTATGATCATGGCTGATCATCCAACTCAGTATCCCGTACCTGCCTTCTCTCCATACCCCCTGATCCCCTTAGCCACGAGGGCCACATCTAACTCCCTCTTAAATATAGCCAATGAACTGTGGCCTCGACTACCCTCTGCGGCAGAGAGTTCCAGAGATTCACAACTCTCTGTGTGAAAAAAAGTTCTTCTCATCTCGGTTTTAAAGGATTTCCCCTTTATCCTTAAGCTGTGACCCCTTGTCCTGGACTTCCCCAACATCGGGAGCAATCTTCCTGCATCTAGCCTGTCCAACCCCTTAAGAATTTTGTAAGTTTCTATAAGATCCCCTCTCAATCTTCTAAATTCTAGAGAGTCGCAAGTCGCATCTGCAAGTCAAACCAGTAGTAAAGAAAGCAAACTCAATGCTGGCATTTATTTCAAGAGGGCTTGTGTACAAACACAGGGATGTAACGCTGAGGCTCTATAAGGTGCTGGTCAGGCCGCATTTAGAATATTGTGAGCAATTTTGGGCCCCATATCTGAGGAAGGATGTGCTGGCTCTGGAGAGGGTCCAGAGGAGGTTTACAAGAACCATCCCAGGAATGAGTGGGTTAACCTATGATGAGCGTTTGTCGGCACTGGGCCTGTACTCGCTGGAGTTTAGAAGAATGAGGGGGGGACCTCATTGAAACATACAGAATAGTGAAAGGCTTGTATAGAGTGGATGTGGAGAGGATGTTTCCACTAGTGGGAGAGTCTAAGACTAGAGGTCACAGGCTCAGAATTAAAGGACGTTCTACTAGGAAGGAGATGAGGAGACATTTCCTGAGTCAGGCGGCGGTGAATCTGTGGAATTCTTTGCCGCAAGAATCTGTGGAGGACAAGTCAATGGATATTTTTAATGCAGAGATAGATAGATTTTTGATTAGTACAGTTGTTGGATGTTATGGGGAGAAGGCAGGAGAATGGGGTTAGGAGGGAGAGATAGATCAGCCATGACTGAATGGCGGAGTAGACTTGATGGGCCGAATGGCCTAATTCCACTCCTATCACTCATGACCTTATGATATCCCGCTAGGCACTATTTATATACCCAGGCTCTGGGAAAGAGAGCAGTTGATGTTAATAGAAACATAGAAACATAGAAATTAGGTGCAGGAGTAGGCCATTCAGCCCTTCGAGCCTGCACCGCCATTCAATATGATCATGGCTGATCATCCAACTCAGTATCCCGTACCTGCCTGGGTACAGTCCGTAATGTGGTCTTTGTATTTAACGTGGGAAATCTGGTTTAAACTTTAGAGGGAAGCATGGATGTCAACTTTTAATATGGCTTCAAAACCCAGACCATCCCTGTACCGGGAGCCTGACTATTAGAATCAACAGCATTCACATTGATCAATGCTCACTTGGTCCAGAATTTGATACATCGTCAAACAAAACTGTTTTGTTGCTTTATACAATTGTCAATCAATAAGTAGGTCATTACAACAAGATCTTGTTTGTCACCAAGTACAATATACCATTGTTTCAAAGGTGTGCGGAAAAAAATCATCCCCATACCACCCGAGGCCCATGTATGTAGAGGCTTTCCTTGATCCAAGGAACTACATTAATTACCCCTTCCTTCTCTCCAGAGATGCTGCCTGACCCGCTGACTTAGACAATAGACAATAGGTGCAGGAGTGGGCCATTCAGCCCTTCGAGCCAGCACCGCCATTCAATGTGATCATGGTTGATCATCCACAATGTACCCCGTTCCTGCCTTTTCTCCATATCCCTTAACTCCGCTATGCTTAAGAGCCCTATCTAGCTCTCTCTTCAATGCATCCAGAATACCTGCCTCCACCGCCCTCTGAGGCAGAGTATTCCACAGACTCACAACTCTCTGGGTGAAAAAGTGTTTCCTCATCTCCATTCTAAATGGCTTACCCCTTATTCTTAAACTGTGGCCCCTGGTTCTGGACTCCCCCAACATCGGGAAAATGTTTCCTGCCTCTAGCGTGTCCAAACCCTTAATAGTCTTATATATTGCTATCCCCAACATCCTTCTGAATTCCAGAGTATACAAGCCCAGCTGCTCCAATCTATCAACATATGACAGTCCTGCCATCCCAGGAATTAACCTGGCGAACCTACGCTGCACTCCCTCAATAACAAGAATGTCCTTCCACAAGTTTGGAGACCAAAACTGCACACAATACTCCAGGTGTGGTCTCACTAGAGCCCTGTACAACTGCAGATGGACCTCTTTGTTCCTATATTCAACTCCTCATGTTATGAAGGCCAACATGCCATTCGCTTTCTTCACTGCCTGCTGTACTCCAGCATTTTGTACCTATCCACATTTATTAAGCAGCTTACTGGAGGCCCACTGTGCCAAAAGCAACCAAGCATTTTTCCTGCTTGAACAGGTGATGCACCTTGGCCGGATGTTTGTTTGTGGAGATGTGGAGACCAGGCATGGTGTTGTCCCCACCACAACCCATCCTTGCACGGTTCCCATCAATGTAGACTAGGGAGTCATCAGGACCACAACCTCTTGTCTCTTCCTGCTTGAAGAAGGGTCCCGACCACCAACGTTGTCTGTTCTGCCGTCTACTGTTCTGCTGCTATACATTCATTGAGAAAAACCTTCTGGGGCACAACATGAGTGCTGGAGCAACTCAATGGGGGCAGGCAGCATCTGAGGAAGGAATGGATGGGTGGTGTTGTGGGTCAGGATCCTTCTTCAGTAAGAACATATGACATCGGAGCAGGATTAGACCATTCAACCCATCTGCAATTCAATTATAATGGATCCATGTTTCCCTCAATCCCATTCTTCATCCTTCTGCCCATTGCCATTGATGTCCCTTACTGTCAATCTCTGCTTTCCCCACCCTCTGGCTAAAGAAATTCCTCCTCGTCTCCTTCCTGAAGGTACATCCTTTAATTGGAGTCTGAGGAAAGAAACAGTTTTGCCTTTTTGGACAGTGAGTGAAGCAGGATGTCTTTTGGAGACCAGACTCACTCTCAGGTAGCACGCTCCACTCACCTGGCCCTGCCAAGCGGTCTCCACTTGGACAGCCATTAGCATCCACTCCAATATGAATGTGTTGCCCACACTATCTGTAGCGGGATTCATTATCAGAGTGAGCACCAGCCTACATTGCCGGTGTCATTGGGAAATTTCCTCAGGCATTAATCATTAATCACATAACAGAAGGCGTAACAGTGGCGTTTACAAGATATTCTGCGACGTGGCCACTTTACATCATGTTCATTGACATTACAGATACTTCTAATCACTGTTACAACGACTGTTTATCTACAGGATAAATATTCAGCCAAGGATCCAGGAAACTACAGGCGTGGAGTCGACTGTAAACGGCCTGTCCCACTTGTCAGTCCTTTGCGTGTCACGCAGATGGTGCGGGAAGATTTTGTACAAATCAAAATCCTGGGGAACCCGTGCGCGATCGCGGGGCACTGCCTGTCACGACGCTCCATGCGCGCATCACGATGTGTGTCACGACATCACAAATGATGTTGCGTAAATGACGCCCAAGTGTGACAAGCCCTTTACTCCAGCACTCTGTGAAACGTCACCTATCCATGTTCTCCACAGATGCTGCCTGACCCGCTGAGTTACTCCAGCACTCTGTGAAACGTCACCTATCCATTTTCTCCACAGATGCTGCCTGACCCGCTGAGTTATGGTGCAGCAGCATCTATGGAGCTAAGGAAATAGGCAACGTTTCGGGCCGAACCTTCTGGAAATAGGCAACGTTTCGGGCCGAAACCCGGAAGGGTTTCGGCCCGAAACGTTGCCTATTTCCTTAGCTCCATAGATGCTGCCTGACCCGCTGAGTTACTCCAGCACTCTGTGAAACGTCACCTATCCATGAAGGGGGAAATTATTTTTAACCCCAGTCCTACCTGGTCGGAGATGCGTTTTCTCCACAGATGCTCTGCCTGACGGCCGCTGAGTTACTACAGCACTCTGTGAAACGTCAGTCCACCTATCCATGTTCTCCACAGATGCTGCCTGACCCGCTGAGTTACTCCAGCACTCTGTGAAACGTCACCTATCCATGTTCTCCACAGATGCTTTTTTTTATTTTCTGACCTGCTGAGTTACTCCAGCACTCTGTTCTTATTCTCATCTTTTTTCAATGTTTTTTCACACATCTGCACTTTTCCTTGTATCTACAACGACGGTGTCGTTTTTCTCGAGTTATTGTCCTTGTCTCTCTGTGAAACCCCTTCCCTCGCACTCTACTCCAGCCCTCCACCTTCATGTGGGAGCTGGAGGACTCCCCTCCACCTTCATGTGGGAGCTGGAGGAAAAGACATCTCCATCTCTCGCTCATTTCACCCGTAACCTATAAAATTGTGAGTGTCGCTTCTGCTCGAGACTTGCCGTGAACTAATATGATTACCGATGAACACGATGGGACCGCAGCCATAACGTACAGTCATTGGCTTCAATATAAAAATTGAAAAGGAGGTTTACAATCAAAACTAAAAGCACCCGACTGACAAAAAGGAAATTTTAATGAATTAAAAATAAATCGATCCCCAAAACAAGTGGAGAGGACAACTGACATGGACGTTTCAAACAAGACATGATGGAGCATAAATAAATAACACATTTCTGGAAGAGGGACTCATCAACAGCTGAAGTTCTTTGATTAATAGAGATATCAAATTTAATACAAATGATCGTCACAAGGTGGCAAATGATGAGCGTCGGGGCAGAAGATCAAGACGAGAAGCAGACTGCTAAAGGGAAGGACTCGTCATTAAAGAGAATCATGAATATGGAGCAAAATACAAAGGGACCTCACAGCACGGAACGTGGGAAAACTGGTCGCAGGAAAGAACTTTTGATGAAGGATGAAGTCATGATGGAAAAGCCACATCTACTGGTAGTTTCAGATGTGAGCTCTCGCTTGCTGTGGTCTGGCCTTAACTTTCCACATGTTTATTCACTTTGAAGAATATAACTTTACTAGAATGTTGCCTGGGTTTCAGCAACTAAGCTACAGAGAAAGGTTGAACAAGTTAGGGCTTTATTCTTTGGAGCGCAGAAGGTTAAGGGGGGACTTGATAGAGGTTTTTAAAATGATGAGAGGGATAGACAGAGTTGACGTGGAAAAGCTTTTCCCACTGAGAGTAGGGAAGATTCAAACAAGGGGACATGACTTGAGAATTAAGGGACTGAAGTTTAGGGGTAACATGAGGGGGAACTTCTTTACTCAGAGAGTGGTGGCTGTGTGGAATGAGCTTCCAGTGAAGGTGGTGGAGGCAGGTTCGTTTTTATCATTTAAAAATAAATTGGATAGTTATATGGATGGGAAGGGAATGGAGGGTTATGGTCTGAGCGCAGGTATATGGGACTAGGGGAGAATATGTGTTCGGCATGGACTAGAAGGGTCGAGATGGCCTGTTTCCGTGCTGTAATTGTTATATGGTTATATGGTTATATAACGGCATTCACCCTGATCATCTCACTGGTTGGAAAAACCACGTTAATATTGTTAAGTTTTTCCCACCTGGGACTTTGATCGGAAGTACGGGAATGTTGCAGCAGGGAAGGGAATGGTGCCATCCGCACAGTGGTCACGTTGCTGGGATTCAGTTGTGGAAGACTTTCCACGCTTTAATTCCAGGCATTCAGGAATTCCGAAGGAAACCAGGCAGGCTGTAACATTTCCCATTGGGGAATATCGGACAATTGGATCGGATAATTTGGGATGTAATTCCACCCTGAACAATGGGGGACTCAGTCACAACAGTAGCGATAATCTCACTGCATTTCATTCTTAAAAGGGAACATGGATCTGGAAAGCTAACGCCAAAAGTGAATTCACATCCAAACATACGAGTAGACTGGACTGAGCGAGAATTAACAAAGAAAATACATAAAGGCTAGGTACGGGTTTTAAGTTAGTAAGTAAGTAAGTTTATTGGCCAAGTATTCACATACAAGGAATTTGCCTTGGTGCTCCACCCACAAGTAACAACATAACACACAGTGACAGTTACAAATGAGTCGGAAAACACTAAACATTAATAATAATAAAACATTCATGATAAAACACCATTGATCAAGCATGTGAACCAACACAATACCAGATCAAAGGGAGGCTACAGATTTTTGGCTTTTGACTAGAGCAACTACTCGTGGATAAAAGCTGTTTTTATGTGACTGGATGTATAGGAAAATGAATGTCGGTGAAATTAAGGTGCTCAGTCTCCTTGGAAAAGTTAGTGTGGGTAGCAAGTTAGTTAAAGGGCAGTGAACTGGAATAAAAAGCAGATAGTACTTGTGTTGTATATCTTTATTGTCATTTCCTGAGTATTCGCATACCCAGAGGAAACAAAAAAACGTTTCTCAACCAGTGTCCATTCAGTGTGCATGAAAAATAAATAGAAATAAAAAATACATGTATCATGAACAAATAGTACTTGTGTTGGTTGTAAAAAACGATGTCCCGCGATGGACAGCATCTGAACACATAGTTTTTTTCCGTTTACGAACAGAGGCGTGTAAAAGTGATTTGGACAAGTGTACAGGGACGGTATGGAGAGGTGTGTGATATGGGGCCAATCAAGTAGAGGGAGCTCGCCCCAGAGGGTGGTCAATCTGTGGCCACAGACGGTGGTGGAGGCCAAGTCAGTGGAGATTGATAAGTTCGTGATTAGTGAAGGACAGCAAAGTAAATGGGGAGAAGGCAGGGGAATGGGGACGATAGATCAGCCCTGATCAAATTGGCCAAGCAGACACGATGGGCCGAATGGCCAAATTCTGCTCCTATGTCTCATGGGGCATGTTGATCGGCACAGGAGCGTGGGACTGAAGGGCCTGTGTGACTCTATGACTGTGACCCTGTGATTCATTTTGCCTGCAAGGAGCAGCGGAGAAACTTGCGAAAGTTGCCACAGAGTTTACAGGACATCTGACAGAGGGAATCAACTCAAAATGACTACTGATTTTTGGAAGATTAATGGGGAAAAAACTATTTTCACTGACCAATGAGTTGTTAAGTACAGAGCATAAATTTCAAATCATTGCAAAAGACTGAAAGAAGAGAGGGGGAAATATTTCCTTTGATGCCAAGGATTGGTGGTGCAGGGAATGAATGCACTCCCAGAAATATCACTGACAGCAGAACCCATTACAGCTTTTAGAAAGGAGTGGATAAATATCTGAATAAAAGTAGATGAGCTGTGGATATTCTTCTAAACGCTTGCCACAACACTGTCCGGAGTTTGCACGGTCACTCCTAAACCTGCGTGGGTTTTCTCCAAGATCAGCGGATATGTTTAAGGCGGAGGTAGATATGATTCTTGATTAGTGCGGGTGTCAGAGGTTATGGGGAGAAAGCAGGAGAATGGAGTTAGGAGCGAGAGATAGATCAGCCGTGATTGAATGGCGGGGAAGACTTGATGGGCCGAATGGACATGGACCTATAAACTTATGAAGAAGGGTCTCGACCTGAATTCTACACCTATCACTTATGACCTTATCTTCAGTTTGTTCCCACACTCCAAAGACGTACAGGTTTGTTGGTTAATTGGCTTTGTATAATGCAACATTGTCCCCAGTGTGTGTAGGGTAGTGTTAGTGTGCGGGGATCGCTGGTCGGTGCAGACTCGGTGGGTCAAAAGTCCAGTTTCCGCGCTGTATCTCTAAACTAAACTAAACACTGGTGGGTCCAATGGCATCATTTGCTACAGGCATAGAATGTGTAAAAATAGTTGCCATTTTAAATATTACCTTTCTACAATAATCTCTTAATTTAATCTACCATAGAATCATAGAGTAATACAGTGTGGAAACAGGCCCTTCGGCCCAACTTGCCCACACCGGCCAACAATGTTTAAGAAGGAACTGCAGATGCTGGAAAATTGAAGGTTGACAAAAATGCAGGAGAAACTCAGCGGGGAGGCAACATCTATGGAGCGATGGAAATAGCCCGAAACGTTGCCTATTTCCTCCGCTCCATAGATGCTGCCTCACCCGCTGAGTTTCTCCAGCATTTTTGTCTACCAGCCAACAATGTCCCAGCTACACTTGTCCCACTTGCCTGAGTTTGGTCCATATCCCTCCAATCCCTCCAAACCTGTCCTATCCGTGTACCTGTCTAACTGTTTCTTAAACGATGGGTTAGTCCCAGCCTCAACTACCTCCTCTGGCAGCTTGTTCCATACACCCACCACCCTCTGTGTGAATAAGTTACCCCTCAGATTCCTATTAAATCTTTTCCCCTTCACCTTGAACCTATGTCCTCTGGTCCTCGATTCCCCCACTCTGGGCAAGAGACTCTGTGCATCTACCCGATCTAGTCCTCTCATGATTTTGTACACCTCTATAAGATCTCCCCTCATCCTCCTGCGCTCCATGGAATAGAGACCCAGCCTACTCAACCTCTCCCTGTGGCTCACACCCTCTAGTCCTGGCAACATCCTCGTGAATCTTCTCTGAACCCTTTCAAGCTTGACAACATCTTTCCTATAACACGGTGCCCAGAACTGAACACAATATTCTAAATGTGGTCTCACCAACGTCTTATACACCTGCAACGTGACCTCCCAACGTCTATACTCAATACTCTGACTGATGAAGGCCAATGTGCCAAAAGCCTTTTTGACCGCCTTATCTACCTGCGACTCCACCTATATGGTTTCATCCTTTGTGAAATAATTCAATTTTATGCTACATTACGAATTAAATGAATAATGTCCCGTGGTAGGTAACATTGTCATAGTCACAAGGCATCCCAACGTAAGGATCATGTTGGCAAGGAAACGACTGTGTCAGTCTGTTGTTTAATGAGAGGCCACTGACAATGAGGGAGCATCAGATGACACATGATGACATGTGACAATGCACTAGTTGTTCACAGCATAGAAACATAGACAATAGGTGCAGGAGTAGGCCATTCGGCCCTTCGAGCCTACACCGCCATTCGATATGGTCATGGCTGATCATCCAACTCAGTATCCCGTTCCTGCCTTCTCTCCATACCCCCTGATCCATTTTGTCACAAGGGCCACATCTAACTCCCTCTTAAATATAGCCAATGAACTGTGTGGCCTCAACTACCTTCTGTGGCAGAGAATTCCACAGATTCACCACTCTCTGTGTGTGAAAAAAATGATTTTCTCATCTCAGTCCTAAAAGATTTCCCCCTTATCCTTAAACTGTGACCCCTTGTTCTGGACTTCCCCAACATCGGGAACAATCTTCCTGCATCTAGCCTGTCCAACCCCTTAAGAATTTTGTAGGTTTCTATAAGATCCCCACCTTGCAGGAGATTACATCACCTCTCATTCTCTGCCCTTCCCAATGTCTTGTTGCGCTGTAACCTCTATCTGCTATAAAATTAATGGAGACAATGTCCACATTGTGGTCACTGCTTGGGAGGTATCCTCTGGCTCTGAGCTGCCCTGCCACCTCCTGGTAGTTAGTTATTATCGTGACCATTGGTATTGTGAATCTTGCCCCTTCCATGACCCATGGCTTCAGGTAACAGGGTCGTCCCCCCATTCCAATTTCACCCGAAATAGATTCCCGATCCATCACAAATAAAGTACAGTGACCAATGGCAATGAGATCCTTTACACCTCCATTTAGTTTATGCAGCGTGGAAACAGGCCCTTCGGCCCACCGAGTCCGTGCCAACCCCCACACACTAACACAAGCCTACACACACTAGGGACAATTCACACTTATACCAAGCATACAAACCCAAGCCAATTAATCTACAAACCTGCACGTCTTTCGAGTGTGGAAGGAAACCGAAGATCTGGGTGAAAACCCACGCAGGTCACGGGGAGAACGTACAAACTCCGTACAGACAGCGCCCGTAGTCAGGATCGAACCCGGGTCTCTGCAAGCGCTGTGAGGCAGCAACTCTACCGCTGCGCCACCTCACTTCCTCCTTATCACAGGGCCCTCTGGTCGTTCCTTGTAGAATTCTACCCAAGATCCCAGCATCTGCAGTTCCCTCATGCAGTACAACAGAGTCAGGTGTAATACAATGGAGGTATAAGGGGAGTGGACCTCTCTGGTAAGTGTGAGGTGAGGAATGGAATATTATTAAAGTGTTAGTGCGAGGGGTCTCGTTTTAACAAGAAAGAACCAGAGGGCTCTCTGGCCTTTCCTGGAGGTGTGCAAGGAGAATCAGAGGGTGGCTCAGCAGCGGCAGAGGCCTGGGTTCGATTCTGACCTCAGGTGCTGCCTGTCTGTGTGGAGTTTGCACGTTCTCCCTGTGACCACTTGGGTTTCCTCCGGGTGCTCTGGTTCTCATCCAGGACGTGTACACGGAGACATTCACACAGAGGAACCCCCTACGCATGTACGTAAACCACAGAATATTTACTGGCACAGGCCCAATGATAAATGGTGCAGTATAGCGGGATTTATTTCATGAATGAGAACAACCACAATGTGTGTGAATTAAGAGGCTTTCATGCTTGGAAAATAAACCTAATAGTTTCCTGCTACCTACGCACACCTCTAGATTTATACATCAGGCAGCTTGATAAATCCCATCAGATAAGAAGCTGATGTCCCAGCCAAATGTGATACAAAACTTATCACAAGTGGTGACAGCATTGTGTTGGGAGTGACTTCACTTTCTTCGATTACTGCTGTAAATCTGCATGCCTCCAGCTCTTCACAGCCACAGCACCAGATTTATCACCCGCTCCCTACAACTAAATTGGCAAAAGTGTTCTCTCTCTCCGCACGGCAGCCGGTAGTAAACTCTGCAGATTTGGGGTGATATTTTCACTTAGTGTAACAACGCACTCTGATGTTGGGCCGAGCCTGCCACACAGCCACAGCACCATGTTCTCCACAGATGCTGCCTGACCCGCTGAGTTACTCCAGCACTCTGTGAAACGTCACCTATCCATGTTCTCCACAGATGCTCTATGGAGTTACTAAGGTGTGAAACGTCACCTATAAACGTTCCTTCTGATGTGCCTGACCCGCTGGCCCGAAACGTTGAAACCTATTTCCTTGTTCTCCATAGATGCTGCTGACCCGCTGAGTTACCATAACTCTGTGAAACGTCAACATCATGTTCTCCACATGGATAGGTGACGTTTCACAGAGTGCATCTGGAGTAACTGAGCGAAATAGGCAGCATCTATGGAGCTAAGGAAATAGGCAACGTTTCGGGCCGAAACCCGAAAGGGTTTCGGCCCGAAACGTTGCCTATTTCCAAGCTCCAAGGATTTCGCACCCCGAGTTAACGTTGCCTATTTCCTTCGCTGCCATCAGATTTATGCTGCTCCTACACTCATGGCAAAAGTGGTCAGGCCTCACCTCTGTGGATTATTCTCCATGGAAAGGTGACGTTTCACAGAGTGCGAGGGGAGTAACTCAGCAGAAGGTTTGTCAGGCAGCATCTGTGGAGAACATGGATGTAGGGAAACGAGGGCAGTTTAAACCAAAGAGAGACACAAACAATGCTGGAGTAACTCAGCGGGTCAGGCAGCATCTGTGGAGAACATGGATAGGTGACGTTTCACAGAGTGCTGGAGTAACTCAGCGGGTCAGGCAGCATCTGTGGAGAACATGGATAGGTGACGTTTCACAGAGTGCTGGAGTAACTCAGCGGGTCAGGCAGCATCTGTGGAGACAAGGAATGGGTGACGTTTCGGGTCGAGACCCTTTTTCAGACCGATGTCAGGGTAGTGGGAGACACATAGATAAGGAAGTGCAAGGTGTAAAAACAGGACTGGGGGAATGAAGATCAAGGGACATGTAGCTTCGATCATGGTTAGCTGGGGGAAGGCAACAATAAGCAGAGATAGAATGTCGGACTGGTGGGAGAACTGGGGAGGGGGAGGGGGAGGGGATGGAGAGAGAGAGAAAGCAAGGGCTATCTGAAGTTAGAGAAGTCAATGTTCATACCGCTGGGGTGTCAGCTGCCCAAGCTAAACATGAGGTGCTGCTCCTCCAATTTGCGCTGGGCCTCACTCTGACAATGGAGGAGGCCCAGGACAGAAAGGTCAGTGTGGGAATGGGAGGGGGAGTTAAAGTGCTGAGCAACCGGGAGATCAGGTAGGTTTAGACAGACTGAGCGAAGGTGTTCAGCGAAACGATCGCCCAGCCCGTGCGTTTTTACAGTGGACCTTTGTCTGCCTTGACAACCTCCCTCTGCTTTGATGACGTTCCTGACTACACTTGCCAAGAAATGGTTAATTCGTGGTACAGTACACAGGAGAGTCTCTGGTTGGGGTTGTACGTAGAGTGAGTGAGGCCTTTCCTCTCCAAAATGCGAGTACATCTGATACTAGCAAGTCGAAGTGGGAACAGGTCACCAGAACTGACAACAAATTGTACAGTCTCAATGATTTCCTCATGAGACAAGCATGGAGCTGAGAGAACATGCGAATTTAATATATTATTCTTGATTAAAGGGTTTCATGTCTGAATAGAGGTGAAAAGCAGTTCAGGAGGTATAATAGGGATTTATGTAGTGGCTCCTGCACTTCTGATACCTCCCATTAAACTGAACATTTAAAAACATTGAATCATTCACTTCAAAAATATATCAAACGGAATTCAAAAATTAATCTAGATTTTGAACGAAGAGATTGGAAAGGTTTTATTTAAAATGTATTGATTTTGCCCAATGGGTCAGAGAGTGTGTGCAGTAAGTAGGTCCATTATAGAGCACAGAAAGACCATGTGTAATTCCCAGTCCTTGCTGAGTTAGCTGATCTTAACTCATCTTAGCCTTTAGTCTCCTCAGTTCACCGACCTCCTGTCATGGCTCTAGTTTAACCTGCACGTCAACCCTCCCGCCCCACATCCACAGTCACCCCCCTGACCTTCACAACTTCAATTCCTACATCTCAATTACAGACAAGACAATCTCTGACAATTCCTTGTGTGGAAAGGAACTGCAGATGCTGGTTTATACCGAAGGTAGATGCAAAGTGTTGGAGTAGCTCAGCGGGTCAGGTGGCAGCGTCTCTGGAGAAAAGGGAAAGGTGACGTTTCGGAATGGGATTGCCTTCTCTGCCGGAACCCTTATTTGTTCCCATTCCCTATCCATATCCCTATCCCAATCCCTATCCCATTCCCATTCCCTATCCATATCCCTATCCCAATCCCTATCCCTTCACCTATCCCATTCCCATTCTCTATCCATATCCCTATCCCATTCCCATTCTCTATCCATATCCCCATCCATCGAGGGGATTTATCACAGTCGCTGCCTCAAAAAGGCTGGCAGTATCATCAAAGACCCACACCATCCTGGCCACACATTCATCTCCCTGCTACCTTCAGGTAGAAGGTACAGGAGCCTGAAGACTGCAACGTCCAGGTTCAGGAATAGCTACTTCCCCACAGCCATCAGGCTATTAAACTTGGCTCGGACAAAACTTTGAACATTAAGGGACAGAAGTTTAGGGATAACATGAGGGGGAACTTCTTTACTCAGAGAGTGGTAGCGGTGTGGAATGAGCTTTCAGTGGAAGTGGTGGAGGCAGGTTCGTTGGTATCATTTAAAAATAAATTGGATAGGCATATGGGTGAGAAGGGAATGGAGGGTTATGGTATGAGTGCAGGCAGGTGGGACTAAGGGAAAAAAAAGTTGTTCGGCACGGACTTGTAGGGCCGAGATGGCCTGTTTACGTGCTGTAATTGTTATATGGTTATATGGTTATATTAATAGCCTATTATCTGTTATTTGCACTTTATCAGTATATTTATTCATGTGTGTATATATTATACAATGGTATATGGACACACTGATCTGTTCTGTATTCATGCCGACTATGTTCTGTTGTGCTGAAGCAAAGCAAGAATTTAATTGTCCTATCTGGTACACATGACAATAAACTCTCTTGAATCATGAATCTCTTGAATCTCTATACCCATTCCATATCCTTCCCATTCCAGGTACTTTATGCATCAGCCTTGGGCTAGATTCTGCAGCAACTCAGTGACAACTGCTCATTTGAACATCCAGTGGTTCAGCCTCTGCCCCGCTCACTCTGGAGTTAATGATCCCGTCAAATACATTGTGTAGGAACGGCAGATGCTGCGTTCACACCGAAGACAGACACAGAGTGCTGGAGTAACTCAGCGGGTCATCTGTGGAGCAGCATCTGTGGAGATCATAGGATAGGTGACCCGTTTCACAGAGTGCTGGAGTAACTCAGTGGGTCAGGCAGCACCACCTGGCAGCTAAGGAAATAGGCAACGTTTCGGGCCGAAACCCATAAGGGTTTCGGCCCGAAACGTTGCCTATTTCCAGAAGGATTTCGGCCCGAAACGTTGCCTATTTCCTTAGCTCCATAGATGCTGCTGCACCATAACTGAGTGGGTCAGGCAGCATCTGTGGAGAACATGGATAGGTGACGTTTCACAGAGTGCTGGAGTAACTCAGCGGGTCAGGCAGCATCTGTGGAGAACATGGATAGGTGACGTTTCGTAGAAGACTTCAAACTTAGTCTGAAGAAGGATCCCAACCCATAAGGCCACCTATCCAGTTATGTCACCTCTGACTTGAATTGCCCTGGCCACCACAGCCGTCTGTGGCAAGGAATCTCACACATTCACCACTATCTGACTAAAGTAATTCCTCCTCATCTACTTCCCAAAGGAACATCCTTTTATGCTAAGGCTATGACCTCCAGTCCTACACTCTCCCACTATGTTAGTTCTACCTCTAAGTTACTCCAGCACGTTATATGTTTTTTGGTAAACCAGCCTTTGCAATTTCTTGTATCTGCATCTGACCTCAAATTGACCTCACTGGATAATTAAGAGTTAAATAAAGTTGATCCTATTGAATCAATCATCTGTAATTACAAATTATGCTTTCTTGTAATCGCAAATACTTTTTACCTGAAGTAACTTTTAATTTGATCGTTTTGTTTTGTTAATCATTTTGTGCAATTATATCCAGCACCATGTTTTGGACTAGGCATCACGGTGGAGCAGCGGGTAGAGCTGCTGCCTCACAGCGCCAGGGACACGGGTTCCAGCCTGACTACGGGCGCTGTCTGTACGGAGTTTGCACGTTCTCCCCGTGACCTGCGTGGATTTTCTCCGGGTGCTTTGGTTTCTTCCCACCCTCCAAAGACATGCAGGTTTGTAGGTCAATTGGCTTCGGTAAAAATTGTAAATTGTCCCTAATTGACACGGACTCGATGGGCTGAAGGGCCTGTTTTCGTGCTGTATCTCTAAAGTCTAAAGCAGTGGTTCCCAACCTTTTTTTGGCCATGCCCCACCTAAGCACCTCTAAAATCCTGATGACCCCCCCCATGTGGTGATATATAATTCTTATCATTTAAAAAGTGAACTCCCATGACCTCGCGCGCTTCGTGCGACGTGCATGAAGAGCGATGGCGCGGTGATTATGTAATAACTACACAATAAAGACGTTTTTTACCCAAAAAAAATTATTTACTCAAAATAATATCTGAAACATAAACTACATACGTTTACCTGATGGAAAATCCAAAAAAATTAAAATCGAAAATTTGGACCCAGACCTCCTCAGCCGCGCTCAATTGCCCCCCTTAAAAATCAAGTTGCCCCCCTGTGGGGCGTACGCCCCACGTTGGGAACCACTGGTCTAAAGTCTAGTGTGTGGGTGATCGCTGGTCAGCACGGACTCGATGGGCAGAAGGGCCTGTTTCCACGCTGTATCTCTAAACTAAACGATATTGAACCAAACTAGGATGATCCCCGGATCAACAGCCCACACAGGTTGGATGTCAAGGTGCAGCCCGCACCCACCTTATACCTGGTGTTCCCCCGATCGCATTTACTGTGCCGATCATTTTTATCCCATGTTGGTTTAACTATATATGTTAGAGTTTAATTTTGCAGCTCGTACAGGAGACAGTGATGTATGGGTTACATCAAGCTTTGCTGAAATGATACCATCCCCGGGGAGCTGGGAGCTGGGTAGTGTCTCGCTCAGCAGAAGGGTGGGGAGAGGAGGTGGTAGTTTGCACTCTGAACCTGGCCATCCTGCCTGACACCTGCTTCAACAACACTTATTGATTTTATTTTTATAGTTTTAAATCTTGTTCAAATGATCTCAGACAGTGACCTTCACCAGGTGAAACTCAACTGTTTCACGAGGAGAAAAAAATGGGATGATAAAAAAAAAAAACAAAGGCCGCAAAATTGAACATTAATAAAATCAAACCGAGTATCATCAGGCGTCACTTTTACAGCCCAGCACAAGCAGAGTAAAGAGCATTTGCTGCTCAACACTCTAACTCCCCCTCCCATTCCCACACTGACCTTTCTGTCCTGGGCCTCCTCCATTGTCAGTGTGAGGCCCAGCGCAAATTGGAGGAACAGCACCTCGTATTTCGCTTTGGGCAGTGGTATGAATATTGACTTCTCTAACTTCAGATAGCCCTTGCTTTCCCTCTCTCTCCATCCCCTCCCCCTTCCCAGTTCTCCCACCAGTCCCACTGTCTCTGACTCCATTTGTTGAGCGTTGTTGTTGCCGTCTCCCAGCGAACACAGATCTCATCATCATAATTCATAGCAAAAGGATTTGAGTCTAGGAGCAGGGAGGTTCTACTGCAGTTGTACAGGGTCTTGGTGAGACCACACCTGGAGTATTGCGTACAGTTTTGGTCTCCAAATCTGAGGAAGGACATTATTGCCATAGAGGGAGTGCAGAGAAGGTTCACCAGACTGATTCCTGGGATGTCAGGACTGTCTTATGAAGAAAGACAGGATAGACTTGGTTTATACTCTCTAGAATTTAGGAGACTGAGAGGGGATCTTATAGAAACTTACAAAATTCTTAAGGGGCTGGACAGGCTAGATGCAGGAAGATTGTTCCCGATGTTGGGGAAGTCCAGGACAAGGGGTCACAGCTTAAGGATAAGGGGGAAATCCCTTAAAACCGAGATGAGAAGAACTTTTTTCACACAGAGAGTGGTGAATCTCTGGAACTCTCTGCCGCAGATGGTAGTCGAGGCCAGTTCATTGGCTATATTTAAGAGGGAGTTAGATGTGGCCCTTGTGGCTAAAGGGATCAGGGGGTATGGAGAGAAGGCAGGTACGGGATACTGAGTTGGATGATCAGCCATGATCATATTGAATGGCGGTGCTGGCTCGAAGGGCCGAATGGCCTCTACTCCTGTACCTAATTTCTATGTTTCTATGTTTCTATGTTTCTTTATAATCACACTCCATTAGCCAAGTATGTTTTGCAACATACCAGGATTTTGTTTTTCCTCTAATACTTTTACTAGAAGTAGCGTACAATAATACATGACTAACATATTACATTTCATGTACAACTTCTTATTTTTTAATTTAATAGTAAAAAAAGAAGAGTAAGGAAAAGCAAGAAATAGAGAGGAAGAGAATATTAGATAATATTGTTCATTCGTGAAAAAATAGAGAAGAGCTCATTAGGCCTTCTAGCCAGAAAGGGAAAACAAGAAGGTGATGTGAAATAAGAAAGAAAAGGAATAGAGAAGGAAAACAGAGAAGAATAAAGAGATATTGAAAGGGATATATATATATACCTACTTTGTTTACAGAGTTGATGTGGAAAAGCTTTTCCCTTTGAGAATAGGGAAGATTCAAACAAGAGGACATGATTTCAGAATTAAGGGACAGAAGTTTAGGGGTAATATGAGGGGGAACTTCTTTACTCAGAGAGTGGTGGCGGTGTGGAATGAGCTTCCAGTGGAAGTGGTGGAGGCAGGTTCATTGGTATCATTTAAAAATAAATTGGATAGGCATATGGATGAGAAGGGAATGGAGGGTTATGGTATGAGTGCAGGCAGGTGGGACTAAGGGAAAAAAAGTTGTTCGGCACGGACTTGTAGGGCCGAGATGGCCTGTTTCCGTGCTGTAATTGTTATATGGTTATATGTTATATGGTATCTTTACCCACCCCTCACTCGGTTCTGAAACAATTAATTTCTAAGGTTGTGTTGCATCATATGCTTGAAATAAGTCGACAAAGGGAGACCAAACCTTTAAGAATTGGTTTGATTTGCCTGATAGGACGAATCTCATATCTTCACATACGAGGAACTTCATTTGTTGTACAGTTATACCAATAAAACACACAACAGAATACATGTTAACATGAACATCCACCACAGTGACTCCTCCACATTCCTCACTGTGATGGAAGGCAAAACACAGTTCAATCTCTTCCCTTCTTTGTCAACCAGCGGTCACGGGCCTCTAACCTTCCGTTGACGGGACGATCTTACTCCCGTAGCCGACGGTGGGCCTTCGGCGATCACGATCCCCGCGCTGGGCGATCTTTGGAGCTTCTCGATGTCGGTCTCTACCCGAGACTGCGAGCTCTCGATGTTAAAGTCCGCTGGCCACGGTTGGAGCGTTGATCCCAATGGTAATTCTACGCCAAGCGGTGGGGCTCAAAGTCAGTCCCGAGCAACGCCACCCGCTCCGGCAAGGTAGGAGATTGAAAATAAGTTTCCCCCCGACCCCCTCGCCCACCCCCACATAAAACAAACCAGAGAACATTAACACACACACACTAAAAATAACAAAAAAAAACAAAAAAGACAGACAGACCATTGGCGAGGCTGCCATCGACGCGCCACCTGGTGGATCTATTCTACACTTTCCTTGATCTCCATTCCCTTTGTCCTGTCTTCATACCTTACACTTCCTTATCTATGTACCTCCCTCTCCCCTGACACCAGTCTGAAGAAGAGGACATGACTTCAGAATTAAGGGACAGAAGTTTAGGGGTTAAGATGAGGGGGAACTTCTTTACTCAGAGAGTGGTAGCGGTGTGGAATGAGCTTCCAGTGGAAGTGGTGGAGGCAGGTTCATTGGTATCATTTAAAAATAAATTGGATAGGCATATGGATGAGAAGGGAATGGAGGGTTATGGTATGAGTGCAGGCAGGTGGGACTAAGGGAAAAAAAAAGTTTGTTCGGCACGGACTTGTAGGGCCGAGATGGCCTGTTTCCGTGCTGTAATTGTTATATGCTTATAAGTGTCTCAACTCGAAACGTCACCCATTCCTTCTATCCAGAGGTACACAAAATTGCTGGAGAAACTCAACGGGTGCAGCAGCATCTAGGAGCGAAGGAAATAGGCGACGTTTCGGGCTGAAACCCTTCTTCTATCCAGAGATGCTGCCTGTCCCGCTGAATTACTCCAGCATTTTGCCAACCTTCGATTTTAAACCAGCACCTGCAGTTCCTTCCTACACATAAAGAGTATTTGTGTTCTCTTTATTTCTACTTTAAGCAGTTGATCTCATGAGTGGTTACACTACGCCCTCTAGTAACCCCCGAGGCTGGACGTGTAATGGTCAACTCTGTCCCGTTCAGCCGCTGCCTTACAGCGCCAGAGACCCAGGTTCAATCCCCACCTCTGGTGCTGTCTGTGTGGAGTTTGCATGTTTAGTTTAGTTTGGAGATACAGCACGGAATCAGGCCCTTCGGCCCACCGGGTCAGCACTGACCAGCGAACCCTACACATTATCCTATAGACCCGTGGTCAGGATGGAGCCCGGGTCTCTGACGCTGCAAGCGCTGTGAGGCAGCAACTCTACCGCTGTGCAACCGTGCCGCCCCTTTGCCCCGACTTTCTCCCCGTGACCACGTGGGTTTCCTCCGGGTGCTCCGGTCTCCTCCCACTTCCCAAAGACGTGCAGATTTGCAGGTTCATCGGCCCCTCTGTAAATTGCCTCGAGTGTGTCGGGAGCGGATGAGAAAGTGGACCTTGTGGACGGCCAAGGTGGCCCAGCGGTCGAGTTGTTGCCTCACAACGCTTGCAGCTTCAGAGACCCGAGTTCCATCCTGACTACGGGTGCTGTCTGTGTGGAGTTTGCACGCTCTCCCCGTGACTGCGTGGATTTTCTCAAAGTATAGGAGCAGGGAGGTTCTACTGCAGTTGTACAGGGTCTTGGTGAGACCACACCTGGAGTATTGCGTACAGTTTTGGTCTCCAAATGTGAGGAAGGACATTATTGCCATAGAGGGAGTGCAGAGAAGGTTCACCAGACTGATTCCTGGGATGTCAGGACTGTCTTATGAAGAAAGACTGGATAGACTTGGTTTATACTCTCTAGAATTTAGAAGATTGAGAGGGGATCTTATAGAAACTTACAAAATTCTTAAGGGGTTGGACAGGCTAGATGCAGGAAGATTGCTCCCGATGTTGGGGAAGTCCAGGACAAGGGGTCACAGCTTAAGGATAAGGGGGAAATCCTTTAAAACTGAGATGAGAAGAACTTTTTTCACACAGAGAGTGGTGAATCTCTGGAACTCTCTGCCACAGAGGGTAGTCGAGGCCAGTTCATTGGCTATATTTAAGAGGGAGTTAGATGTGGCCCTTGTGGCTAAGGGGATCAGGGGGTATGGAGAAAAGGCAGGTACGGGATACTGAGTTGGATGATCAGCCATGATCATATTGAATGGCGGTGCAGGCTCAAAGGGCCGAATGGCCTACTCCTGCACCTAATTTCTATGTTTCTATGTTTCTATGTCTTCGGTTTCCTCCCACACTCCAAAGACGTACAGGTTTGTAGGTTAGTTGGCTTGGTGTATGCAAAATCTGTCCCTAGTGTGTGTGTGCGGGGATCGCTGGTTGGCACGGACTCGGTGGGCCGAAGGGCCTGTTTCCACGCTGTATCTCTAAACTAAACTTATTGTTGTGAAGGGGGTGATCGATGGTCAGAGATAGACACAGAATGCTGGAGTCCGGCCATCTTCTATATCACGTCCTTCCTGTCGGTCAGTGACGGTTGATGGTCAGTGTGGTTGCAGAATCGGCTACTTCAGTCGGTCACTGGTGGTACAGTTCCTGTCGTCAGCATTGCCCGCGATGTGCCACGTGGAGGATTCTGCTTGTATCCCCAATGCTGGAGTAACTCAGCAGGACAGGCAGCAGCTCTGGAGAGAAGGCATGGATGACCCTTCTTCAGTTGATGGTCGGTGTGGACTTGATGGGTGGTTTCCCTGCTGTGTGTTTTGAAACAAAACTAAAATGTCCCGTGAAGCCGCTCTGTAGATTAGGCAACACAAACACTGCTACTAGCAGGTCAAGTCCCCACTGAACATAGACAGCACTCAATGGAGGAGATCCACAGACACTTAGCCAGAGCAGACAACAAGATAGACACACAGTGCTAGGTAACACTGCAGGTCAGGCAGCAACCCTTGAGTTCACTTAGAAACAGAGAAACATAGAAAACAGATGCAGGAGTAGGCCATTCGGCCCTTCCAGCCAGCACCACCATTCAATATGATCACAGCTGATCATCGAAAGTCAGTATCCTGTTCCTGCTTTCTCCCCATATCCCTTGACTCCGTTAGCCCTAAGAGCTAAATCTAACTCTCTCTTGAAAACATCCAGTGAATTGGCCTCCACTGCCCTCTGAGGCAGAGAATTCCACAGATTCACAACTCTCTGGGTGATCAGGCTGTTCCACATCTCAGTCCTAAATGCCCGACCCCTTATTCTTAAACTGTGACCCCTGGTTCTGGCCTCCCCCAACATCGGGGAACATTTTTCATGGATAGATGATGTTTTGGGTGGGGACCCTTGTTCATTTGGCAGCTAGGTAACATTGGTGTTAAGGGCCTGTCCCACCTCGTGGTCGCTTGAGGCATACGGGCCTCGCGGGGCCGGTCGCACTTAGGAGCGCGGAGGCGTATGGAGTTGTGCGGGGCTGGTCGCGACATCGCGCGGGTCTCTGAAATACCTGCAATGTCTGAAAATATCGTGCGCCAACGTACGCACACGGGCGCATTGCAGGCGTAAGCAGCGTCGTGACGGCGTACACCTAGTGCGTGGCGTTGCGTGATGATGTCACCGCCCGCGTGGCGTTGCGTGCGATGATGTCACCTACCGCCCAACGCTGTGGGGCGCCCAAATACAGTCGGCCCGCCTCCTGCCCAGCTGATTGGTAAGTGTGACACAAATGACGTCACGCGCGTATTTAGCGCGAACTTAGCACGTGAACTCCGCTTCCGTTTGGTCGCGCCAAACGCATGCAAGTGGGACGGGCCCTTTAGTATCAAACCTCCAGCTTCAAGCCTAGACAGAGCAACCAACCATACACAGTGTACAATGGTCTTCCAAAACACTCCTGAGAACATGACGTAAAGTTTGACCCTTGCTGGCCGTAGCACATCATTCACTCAGGCTGGGACTAACCATTATACGACCACAAAATGCTGGAGTAACTCACGCAAACTATTATATACACCGCCGTGAGAATTGTAACTTTCTGCATTCATTTCCAATACATGTACAGATCTCTGCTGCCGACTCAATTATTCATTACTTTTGCAGTTTGTATTATGTGTCCTGAAATGTAGTTAAAATATACTGTCCAGTCACAAGCACCACTGTGATATTCTATTTTTCTCCAGTAAATAAGATCGCGTTTTCTTTCAAGCTTAACAGCCAAATCAGTAAGTGAATGATTTCATTGGCTTTTGTTATTTGGAGGCTTTACAGAACAAATGTAGTTGTGTTGTTACAACAGTGGTTTGGTTACTGCGTATGTCAGCTCCTCCTGGCCTGGTAGTGGACCATTGAAGGATCCAAAACCTGGGAGTGTAGAAAATGAAGCCATTATTTGCAAGTGTTAAATGGTGCTGGAAAGCTGCCTGCTCCTCAGATGCACGCAACCATTATAAGTTCCTTTGACAGGTTGTGTAATTTAAAGAGGAAATACACGGAACAAATTCCTTTGACACGGCAGGTACCCTGCAGAACACATCACGGGCAGAATCACAATTTCCCTCAGCTAGAAACACGTGGAGGTGTTTGTGGGCAAACCTGCCCAGGACAGGGTGGCGCAGTGGCACAGCACCAGAGACCCGGGTTCGATCCTGACTAAGGGTGCTGTCTGTAAGGAGTTTGCACGTTCTCACTGTGACCTGCGTGGGTTTTCTCCAGGTGCTCCAGTTTCCTCCCACACTCCAAAGACGTGCAGGTTGGTAAGTAAATAGGCTTGGTGTATGTGTGTAGGATAGTGTTAGTATGCGGGGATTGCTGGCCAGCACCGACTCAGTGGGCCGAAGGGCCTGTTTCTCTAAACTAAACTAAACTAAATATTCAACTCTGCAAGCACACAATGTGGCCCTGTCACCATCCTGTCATTTCACAGGTGACACACTGTCTGGCAACCTCTTGTAAAGATATAGAAATTGGCCCAGAAATGTCCTGACCCATCCACTTTCTCCACAGATGCTGCCTGACCCGCTGAGTTACTCCAGCACTCTGTGAAACGTCACCTATCCATGTTCTCCACAGATGCTGCCTGACCCGCTGAGTTACTCCAGCACTCTGTGAAACATCACCTATCCATGTTGGAGTCTCAACGTTAAAATCCCTCTCAGTATTCAGTACATTCAGTGAAGAGGTGGCCCAGTGGCGCAGTGGGTAGAGCTGTTACCTTGCAGCGCCAGGGACGTGGTTTCAATCCTGACCTCGGGTGCTGTCTATGTGGAGTTTGCACGTTCTCCCTGCGACCGTGTGGGTTTCCCCCGGGTGCTCCGGTTTCCTCCCACATCCCAATGACGTGCGGGATTGTAGGTTAATCAACCCCTCTGTAAATTGCCCCCTAGTGTGTAGGGAGTGGATGAGGAAGTGGGATAACATAGTACAAGGTGGGCCGAAGGGCCTGTTTCCGTGCTGTGTCTCCAAACTAAACTCTAAACAATTTATGTTGGAAGGAGCTCAGATTGGTACCAAATGCTGGAGTAACTCAGCGGGACAGGCGGCATCTCTGGTTAGAAGGAAAGAGTGTCATGTCGAGTCGAGACCCTTCTTTAGACCAATTTAAACAATCCTGTTACAATGTGAGTAGGTTACCTTACTGAAGCAATGGTGCTTACTGAAACGGCCACAGTGGCTCAGCAGCAGAGTTGATGCCTTACAGCACTTGCAGCGCCAGAGACCCGGGGTCCACCCCGACTACGGGTGCAGCCTGTACGGAGTTTGTACGCTCTCCCCGTGACCTGTGGGGGCTTTCTCTGAGATCTTCGGTTTCCTCCCACACTCCAAAGACATGCCGGTAGAAATACTTGGCTTGGTGTTAGTGTGCGGGGATCGCTGGTCGGTGCAGGCTCTGTGTTTCTGTGCTGTATCTCAGAACTAAACTAAATTAAAGAATGCTTGTGTTTAAGAAGGAACTGCAGATGCTGGAAAATCGAAGGTAGACAAAAATGCTGGAGAAACTCAGTGGGTGCAGCAGCATCTATGGAGCGAAGGAAATAGGCAACGTTTCGGGCGGGCAAACCCAAAGGGTTTCGGCCCGAAACGTTGTCTATTTCCTTTACTATTTCCTTCGGGTTTCGGCCCGAAACTTTGCCTTTTTCCTTCGCTCCATAGATGCTGCAGCACCCGCTGAATTTCTCCAGCTTTTTTGTGTCCCCTATACAATGCTTGTTGTGGAGGTGCATGTTCTGAGCAGGAGACTTGTGTCCTGGGAATCCTTAAGGGGTTGGACAGGCTAGATGCAGGAAGATTGTTCCCGATGTTGGGGAAGTCCAGGACAAGGGGTCACAGCTTAAGGATAAGGGGGAAATCCTTTAAAACCGAGATGAGAAGAATTTTTTTCACACAGAGAGTGGTGAATCTCTGGAACTCTCTGCCGCAGAAGGTAGTCGAGGCCACAGTTCATTGGCTATATTTAAGAGGGAGTTAGATGTGGCCCTTGTGGCTAAGGGGATCAGGGGGTATGGAGAGAAGGCAGGTACGGGATACTGAGTTGGATGATCAGCCATGATCATATTGAATGGCGAATGGTGCAGGCTCGAAGGGCCGAATGGCCTCTACACCTGCACCTAATTTCTATGTTTCTATGTTTCTATGAATCCAACAGCAAGCGAGCATGAGCCTCGGTTACATTAGCAGGACCTCAGACACACACCACAAGCAAATCACTGGGGGATAGAGGCACAACCACAAACTGAATATCAAAGACTGAAGTGGAACGAACCATCATTGCCAGCAATGCTGACAATAAAACCTGATGCACACTTACAGCTCATCTCAACAATGGCCTCAATCTCACAAACATTAGAGAGAAAAATAATAGAAATGGGTCTATCAATACAGCTCTCCTCACAACTAGCTGATGACAACAGGGCAATGTGCAGGTCAATGAAAAACACAAAATGCTGCAAATACTGGAAACTAGTGTCAAGAGTTAAGGGCGTTTTAGCGTCAAATGTCCCAAATGGAACAATGAAATTCCTACTTGCAGCGGCACTGCGGAATAAACACACTCCTTAAATCACCGTCATAAGCTAAATAAATTAAACTGGTATTGTAACAGGCCCTTCAGCCCAGCGAGTCCATACTGGCCAGCCATCGCCCCGTACACCAGCACTGTATGAAGATAGATTACAATGCACTATTGTTTAACTGATATTTACATCTTGCATGCTCACAACCCATGGCACAATCAGTGGCCAACTCCACCTCACACACAGATTGGAACTTTGTTGGTTAATGTGAGTTGAAGTGTGTAGATTAACTTACTGAAATAACGCCCTTACAGTGCAGTCTGAAGAAGGGTCTCGGCCCGAAACGTCACCTATTTTCTTCGCTCCATTGATGCTGCTGCACCCGCGGAGTTTCTCCAGCATTTTTGTGTACCCTTACAGTGCACATTAGTTTAGTTTAGTTTAGTTTAGAGATACAGCATGGAAACAGGCCCTTCGGCCCACCTAGTCCACGCCAACCAGCGATCCCTGCACACTAACACTATCCTACACACACACACTAGGGACAATTTTACATTAACACCAAGCCAATTAACCTACAAACCTGCACGTCTTTGGAGTGTGGGAGGAAACCCGAAGATCTCGGAGAAAACCCACGCGGGTCACGGTGAGAACGTGCAAACTCCGTACCGACAGCACCCATGGTCAGGATCGAACCCGGGTCCCTGGCGCTGTGAGGCAGCAACTCTAACCACTGCCTTCACATTCTTCAGGGCCATTTTCCTAAAGTGCTACAAACACAATCACAATAACACTTTATTAGCCGAGTATGTTTTGCAACATACGAGGAATTTCATTTGCCAAGTCAGTCATACAATAACGGGCCACACACACGTATGATTGCTCCGTCAATGTAGGCTGATCAACAGCAGAGAAAAAAAAAATAGAGAGAGTACAGAGGAGATTTACTAGAATGTTGCCTGGGTTTCAGCAACTAAGTTACAGAGAAAGGTTGAACAAGTTAGGGCTTTATTCTTTGGAGCGCAGAAGGTTAAGGGGGGACTTGATAGAGGTTTTTAAAATGATGAGAGGGATAGACAGAGTTGATGTGGAAAAGCTTTTTCCACTGAGAGGAGGGAAGATTCAAACAAGGGGACATGACTTGAGAATTAAGGGACTGAAGTTTAGGGGTAACATGAGGGGGAACTTCTTTACTCAGAGAGTGGTGGCTGTGTGGAATGAGCTTCCAGTGAAGGTGGTGGAGGCAGGTTCGTTTTTATCATTTAAAAATAAATTGGATAGTTATATGGACGGGAAGGGAATGGAAGGTTATGGTCTGAGCGCAGGTGTATGGGACTAGGGGAGAATATGTGTTCGGCACGGACTAGAAGGGTCGAGATGGCCTGTTTCCGTGCTGTAAATTGTTATATGGTTATATGGTTATATGTCAGTGTACATATGCTGGCAGTGGGGTCCACAGTGGGATTGGCATAACCAGGGGCTAGGTGGAAGTGAATCTACTCTGAGAAGAGGGATCAGAGGTGTGAATAATCAGCATGTGTGTACCAGCCAAAACATGAAATAAGTTTGTATGCGTGGAGTGACTCTGCAAATAACCATTCAGTAATATCATCCACTTGCAGAGTCTTCACATAACATGCCATCTTACAGAAATATGTATAACATATAAGTGATGCTCCATTTAAAAAACCGTGCAATGCTATTTTGTAAAATGGTTTACAGATTCTCAATGTGGTACTGAAACAGTTAGGCGGTCTATTAATCATTTTAAAGCATTGCAAATGGTTTTTTTAAAGGCAGCATATTCCAATCCTCAGTTGAAAGACTACCTGTAAATTGCTGCAAGCCAGGGGAGGGAGAGGCAGCTGCCAGCCACCACAGTCTGGAGACACACTCAGCACCCAGTGTGATCCCAGGAATGAATGGGTTAACATATGATGAGCATGTGACGGCACAGGGCCTGTACTCGCTGGAGTTTAACAGGATGAGCAGGGGGCCTCGTTGAAACTTACCAACTAGTGAGAGGCTTGGGGATGATGTTTCCACTAGTGGGAGAGTCTAGGACCAGAGGGCACAGCCTCAGAGTTGAAGGATGTTCCTTTAGGAAGGAGATGAGGAGGAATTTCTTTAGTCAGAGGGTGGTGAATCTGTGGAATCCATTGACACAGGCGGCTGTGGAGGCCACAAGTCAGTGGATATTTTAAAGGCGGAGATAGATTTGTGACAGGTGTCTGGGGTTATGGGGAGGAGACAGGAGAATGGGGTTAGGAGGGAGAGATAGATAGGCCAAAAGGCCATAATTTAATTGAATGGGCCATGATTGAATGGGAGAGTAGAGTTGATGGGCTGAATGGCCTAATTCTGCTCCTATCACTTATGACCTTTTGATGTTCTGCAGAAGATGCAAAGACTGAAGATGGTCCTTGTGTTGTCCACATACAGCCCGGACATCCTTGTGATTGAGGCAGTGCAGCGTAGGTTCACCAGATCGATCCCTGGGATGGCAGGACTGTCATATGAGGAAAGATTGAAAAGACTAGGCTTGTATTCACTGGAGTTTAGAAGGATGAGGGGGATATCTTATAGAAACATATAAAATTATATAAGGACTGGACAGGCTAGATGCAGGAAAAATGTTCCCAATGTTGGGCGAGTCCAGAACCAGGGGCCACAGTCTTAGAATTAAGGGGAGGTCATTTAAGACTGAGGTGAGAAAAAACTTTTTCACCCAGAGAGTTGTGAATTTGTGGAATTCCCTGCCACAGAGGGCAGTGGAGGCCAAGTCACTGGATGGATTTTAGAGAGAGTTAGATAGAACTCTAGGGGCTAGTGGAGTCAAGGGATATGGGGAGAAGGCAGGCACGGGTTATTGATTGGGGACGATCAGCCATGATCACAATGAATGGCGGTGCTGGCTCAAAGGGCCGAATGGCCTCCTCCTGCACCTAATTTCTATGTTTCTATGTAACCCATTCCTCTCCCTTGCAGCTATTTGTGGACATGGCCCAGACCATCACACAAACCAACCTCCCTTCCACAGACTCCATCTACACCTCACGCTGCCTCGGCAAGGCCAGCAGCATCATCAAGGACCAGTCTCACCCCGGCCACTCCCTCTTCTCCCCTCTCCCATTGGGCAAGAGGTACAGAAGTGTGAAAACGCAAACCTCCAGATTCAGGGACAGTTTCTTCCCGGCTGTTATCAGGCAACTGAACCGTCCTACCACAACCAGAGAGCAGTGCTGAACTACTATCTACCTCATTGGTGACCCTCAGACTATCCTTGATTGGACTTTGCTGGCTTTACCTTGCATTAAATGTTATTCCCTTATCATGTATCTATACACTGTCAATGTCTCGATTGTAATAAAGTATTGTCTTTCTGCTGACTGGTTAGCACATAACTTCTCTGTTGCTGCTCCGGCACTCTGGAACACCCTGCCGTTGTATATCAGACAGGCCCCCTCACTGTCCGTCTTCAAATCCAGTGTTAAGACACATTTGTACTCCCTGGCTTTTGACCATGCCTGAGACTTTGCTTCTGTTTTTATTGTTTTTAATGTTTCTTTATTTTACATGTCTTTTCCTACTATTTCTTTTGATTGTTATTTTTGGTGTGTATTAACTTTTTTTTGTCAATGATTAGTGATGTACAGCACTTTGTTGCAACTATGTTTGTTTTTAAAGTGCTCTATAAATACAATTATTATTATTATTATTATTATAACAGAAGCTTTTCACTGTACCTCAGTACACGTGACAATAAACTAAACTGTAACTGCACAGGGCACTGCACTACAAGATAGACACATCTTCATAAACTAACCATTCCTTCACACTGCACCACAAGCTTGTTCCGGAAGTGTACATTAACGTTGACATAAACAAGCACCTGTACCTATTCAGTGTAACAGAGGCACTGTGGTAACTGTGTTAGAACACACAATATGGAACGGTGCAGCAAATGACACAAAGTGCTGGAGTAACTCAGTGGGACAGGCAGCATCTCTGAGGAAAAGGACCAGGTGATGCTTTTGGGTCGAGACCCTTCTTCAGAGTCAGGGGAGAAGGAAACTAGAGATATGGAAAGGTTCAGAGTTAATCAGATGTTTAAGAAAAAGGTTCAGAATTAAACAAAATGTTTAAGAAAGATGCTGGAAAAATCGAAGGTCGACAAAAATGCTGGAGAAACTCAGCGGGTGAGGCAGCATCTATGGAGCGAAGGAATAGGTGATGTTTCGGGTCAAGACCCTTCTTCAGATACATTTCATATATTCCTAAAAGCTCAATATGAATTTTACACATCTCTATAAGAGCAATACAGATTTTATACATTGCTGTAAGATCAAAGTAGATTTTGTACATCTCTTTAAGATCAATATAGATGTTATCTATTTCTATAAGTGGTAAAGAATGTATTTGGTGCACTTGTCTCCACTGGGTATACAGTACGGAATGCCATAACACACCTTTACAGGAATCTGTGTTCATTAGAAATGTTGATCTTTAACTGTGAACAGCTGAATCTATTGTTAATAAAACATTATCTTGATATAGTGTCCGTTCCAGTTGCTCATTAGGATTTTGTGTTTAATTTTGCCAGGTATACTGGATGCAACACAGTGCTGAGATAAACTATGCATTATGTTTTACAGATTTACCATGGAGCGAGGCAATGCTGAATTGTAACAAAAAGATGAGGTTCTATATATTTCATACATGTTCCTCTTGCATAGATTCACTCATGCAGTGGATATATAATTGGAATTTACATTCCTGCTCTTGCCTTGCTTCATTAACACAATAATACTATGTTTGTCTTGATCAGTTATTCCAATGTAAAATGGATGTTAAATGCCCACAGACAAAATGTGCAAAGTATTTTTTGCACAAATGAGCTCAGATGTTTATGCTACACATCATCGTCGAGCAATATATACATGATAAGGTGCCATCCAATACTTACTTTAGATTTGATTCTACAAAAATATTTACACGCAGCCCTATCAGAGTATTTTACAAACTGCTTCTGTATTCTCGGTTCAGAGTACTGGGTCACAGGATAGTCACAACTACGGTATCATTGAGGCCAACAGATAGTGAATCTGCACATTTACACAGACAAAAAACAGCTCCTTGCTTCTCAATAACCGTCTGAACACACACACACACACACACACACACACACACACACACACACACACACACACACACACACACACACACACACACACACACACCCACACACACACACCACCCACACTCCACCCACACACACACACACACACACACACACACACACACACACACACCCACCCACACACCCACACACACACCCACACACACACACACACACACACACACCCACACACACACACACACACACACACACACACACACACACACACACACACACACACACACACACACACACACACACACACACACACACACACACACGCACACACACACACACACACACACACACACACACACACACACACACACACACACATCTTGACCATTTCCATCAACGGCGATGAATCCCTTCATTCTAACTTCCGATATCAAATGTGGACATGAGCGTCAGTCACAGAACACATGTGTAAAATAAAGCCACGTAAACCCAGGGGTGATCATTCCAGTGTCACCCCTCGCTCAAGGCCATAGTCTTGGACTCACACAATGCCCGACGCTTGTGTAGAGAGGAACTGCAGATGCTGGTTTACAGCGAAGATAGACACAAAATGCTGGAGTAACTCAGTGGGACAGGCAGCATCTCTGGAGAGATGGAATGGGTGACGTTTCGGGCCGAGAAGTCTGAAGAAAGGTCTTAACCCGCTACGCCAATACTTTACTAGCATGAAGGTGGAGAGGCATGTCTGCTTGTACAGGTCATTCAAATATCTACACTGGCGGTTACTGTAAACATGGGCACATTCGACCCGAAACGCCACCCATCCCGTCTCCCCAGAGATGTCGCCTGTCCCGCTGAGTTACTGCAGCAGTTTGTGTTCTTCACCTGAACTATTCGCGGCTTTGACGCCCCCCAACTTCTCCAGAACCGCATGGAGGTTTTGCAAGAAGATGTCACGCCGCCTGCAGTAGTTTGCAACACACCTGGGTGATGCGACAAATACCAGAACTGTCCGGCAGCTAAATGATAGCTGGCATTATCACCCAGTCCACAACCCACACGGAGACGCAGCTAAATGATAGCTGGCATTATCACCCAGCCCACAACCCACACGGAGACGCAAGGACCACAACACAAAACAGAAAGCAAACAGCAGCCAACATCGGGATGTGTGAAGAAGGACAAGGTGACATCCTGCCTGCACCCTGGAGCACGGTGTGTGAACTTTAACCTGCCCACAAGGTGGGCAATCACACGACCACCTTTGTATAAAACTGCTGGAAACACAACAATAACATTCTTTCCCCCTCTGGTTTGTGAAACATTTAGCCCACACCAACCTCGGGCAGAATGCAACACCAATTAATTACATAAAGTGCATATTTAACACCACATTTGTCCACAGTGGTCTACATGCATACATACACCATGGTCTACATGTATACATACATCATGGTCTACATGCAAACATACATCATGGTCTACATGTATACATACATCATGGTCTACATGCAAACATACATCATGGTCTACATGCATACATACACCATGGTCTACATGTATACATACATCATGGTCTACATGCATACATACATCATGGTCTACATGCATACATACATGGTCTACATACATACATCATGGTCTACATGCATACATACATCATGGTCTACATGCATACATACATCATGGTCTACATGCATACATACATCATGGTCTACACATACATACATCATGGTCTACATGCATACATACATCATGGTCTACATGCATACATACATCATGGTCTACATGCATACATACATCATGGTTTACATACATACATCATGGTCTACATGCATACATACATCATGGTCTACATGCATGCATACATCATGGTCTACATGCATACATACATACATCATGGTCTACATGTATACATACATCATGGTCTACATGTATACATACATCATGGTCTACATGCATGCATACATCATGGTCTACATGCATACATACATCATGGTCTACATGTATACATACATCATGGTCTACATGTATACATACATCATGGTCTACATGCATACATACATCATGGTCTACATGCATACATCATGGTCTACATGCATACATACATCATGGTCTACATGCATACATACATCATGGTCTACATGCATACATACATCATGGTCTACATGCATACATACATCATGGTCTACATGTATACATACATCATGGTCTACATGCATACATACATCATGGTCTACATGCATACATACATCACATACATGCATACATACATCATGGTTTACATACATACATCATGGTCTACATGTATACATACATCATGGTCTACATGTATACATACATCATGGTCTACATCATGGTCTACATGCATGTATACATACATACATGGTCTACATGTATACATACATCATGCATACATACATCATGGTCTACATGCATACATACATCATGGGCTCATTTGAATTGACACACGCAGTAATTCTGACAGGTGATTTCACACATCAGTTTGAACAATTGGTGTTTAATACTCACTGAAAATAAATAATCAACTGAGATGAAGCTTTGGGGGGGAAATCTCTTCGATCAAGGTCAAGGGTTTTCACCCACAGTAGCCCAGTGAGAGAGAGAGAGAGAGAGAGAGAGCAAGAACATAGTGTAAAGCAGAGCAGCGAGTCCCTGGAGCTGGATGTGTGTTTCACTTCAAGTTAACAATGTATATTTAATAATACAGCCCACTGGTTGACTGTGAACTAAAATATCAAACTTGGTTAATGCAGATATGGGTGAAGAGATGTACTGTGTGGGCCAGGCAGCAGTGATTAAACATGTCTTTGTGCAGCAAGTTGTCAACTTCCACCACACTCTGTAACACAGAACACTACAAATGAAACAAACAACCTCCCTCTCACATGCATCCCAGCACCACCTTTACCTTGCAAACACATGAAGAATAAACACATTCGCACCACATGCTGCAACTAAGCTCCACATACATCTGTCGAGGAACAGAATCATTCCATTCCACCTTTTCGTTAGCTATCAGCTTTCCAACAGGCAAAACAAAAATCAATTTTAGCTAAACATATTTATGTCACTCATCCAGATATAGGAAGTGATGAATATTCTCACTATTTGGTATGTTTTATTCTAGATGTCCGCAGCCCAGCTACTGCAGAACTCACATACCATCGGCACCATTCTTTGGAAAACTCATTGTTACATCAATCACAAAACAAGGACATCTATCAGCCCACCGAGCACATTTGGAACATAATTCATTAATTCAGGTTTTAATATTCATCCAGCAGCAATATTGGATCCAAATGCAGGAGAATAAAACTCTGTAATTGTTATTAACTGCAATAACATAACAGTACTTTTAATCCGACAACCTTTACAACGATGATCTGACTTTGGCAAAATGAGTTGGATTAATGAAGAATGATGATGGGTTTACAAAGTGTTCAGACATTTCACATCATTGTGAAGAGCGAGTGGAATGATGTAACTCAGAATGCATTCATTACATTAAACCACTGGCTACAAACCTAACTCAGAAAGGCATCAAATAAATACGTTACTTGGACTTGGATCGGGCATTGCATGCCTCTAGTAATAAATCTAATTTCTACCACCATATTAGTAACAAAGTAATATCAGCATTTGTTTATTTGCAATGTTGGTTTGTAGAGTTTTTGAATGTCTTATTAATTGCAATGTTATTTCTAGTTTGATAAATGTTTACCCAAGTTGATGTCATAAGGATTCTCTCCTGGGGTCAAGATTGAATATGTCAAACTATATCTTGAATGGACATTTTCACATTCTCTGCAATACTTTGATGGAAAAGCAATAACGAGTTCATTTTTTGTTTCATGGATGTTGTGGTGAATTAATATTTTTATATATAGTTTCAGATTCAGATTCAGATTCAGATTCAATTTTAATTGTCATTGTCAGTGTACAGTACAGAGACAACGAAATCCATTACGAAATAGTTTGAGACAATTACATTATTTCTATCAAAATGCCACCATTGCTGTTTAGTGGCTAGCAGGATCTCACAACGGTATTTTCCAAGGGAGGATGTGTGGGGCTGCCTTTTGCTGA
>NC_073393.1:962500-970000 GCF_028641065.1 Leucoraja erinaceus | reverse complement strand
GCCGGCCCTCTCTGCTAGACTGAGATCCCCACAAGCAGCCAACTGACAAGGTGATTAGTCACGGGCATTCGCAGCTTCTGCAGGAATGAACAACAAAGACGGGAGAAGGGGGGACAGAGGGAAAACCACAAGGATGCCTGGAAGTTTCTCCGAGATATTTAACCAGGAAACAGAATCTTCCAGAATCCACCAGCCTCACTTGCATTAGTCTGACAGCTGTCAATTATTGTTGCAGCATTCTCTCGGGCAGTGGTTTATTGCACGCAGTTGCTGCTGTCATTTTGTTCCTAGTTTTGCCCTGAGCGCTATCACATGCAGGGGTGAAATAGTCAATAGCTGATGGATCAGCAGTTATTTCTTAAATTGGTTCACAAGTCTGCATTTTTCTTTTTGCTAAAGATTGTTTTGTAAAGTGATTAGAATGAATAGTGACTGCTGCAGGGTTGTGTGGATGTGGTGCAGGCAGGCAGGGTGAGTGAGGCTGGTACAACGTGTAGTGGAGAGGCAGACAGACAGACAGACAGAGAGACAGACAGACAGAGACAGACAGACAGACAGAGAGACAGACAGAGAGACAGACAGACAGACAGACAGAGAGACAGACAGAGAGACAGACAGACAGACAGAGAGACAGACAGACAGAGAGAGACAGACAGACAGACAGAGAGAGAGAGAGAGGGAGAGTGCCAGGGCTGGGTCTATGAGTGAAACATAGATACAGGGCTGGGTCTCGGAGTGAGACACAGATACAGGGCTGGGTCTAGGAGTGAAGCACAGATACAGGGCTGGGTCTAGGAGTGAGGCACAGATACAGGGCTGGGTCTCGGAGTGAGACACAGATACAGGGCTGGGCGGGAGTGAAGCGCAGATACAGGGCTGGGCGGGAGTGAAACACAGATACAGGGCTGGGTCTAGGAGTGAAGCACAGATACAGGGCTGGGCGGGAGTGAAACACAGATACAGGGCTGGGTCTAGGAGTGAAACATAGATACAGGGCTGGGTCTAGGAGTGAAACACAGATACAGGGCTGGGTCTAGGAGTGAAGCACAGATACAGGGCTGGGCGGGAGTGAAGCACAGATACAGGGCTGGGTCTAGGAGTGAAGCGCAGATACAGGGCTGGGTCTAGGAGTGAAACACAGATACAGGGCTGGGCGGGACAGTGAAGCACAGATACAGGGCTGGGTCTCGGAGTGAAACACAACCGTGAAGCTCCACATCCGTCAGTACTGTCCACTCATGTCCAGAGTCCAGGAAAGGTTCATTGATTAATGTATAACATTCACAGTGCCGTGTTCCACACACCCTAACGTGTTTGCTGTTATAATTAAAAGTGTAATACTTGAACAATGCTTTGAAGACCTAACTTCTTTTTATATGTAATTATGAATTATTAATCTTCATTGTCAGGGCACATGCTATCAATTATGAATATCTGCTTTCATCATTTACAGCAGCTGTTAAGGAAGGGGAAATTGTAACAAAGTTATGTTATCTAGTAGGGGCGAGAGCTTGGTATCTGTTCCAGAGATGTGTTCCATTTCATCATTTACCCAACGTCCAAAAACACAAAACCTGATTATTTTTAGCTCCTGGTGTCTATTTTTAACTGCCATCTGTGTTATAACCTGGTCATTGTGGAGTAAGGTGTGTGGGAAGGAACTGCAGGTGCTGTTAGATAGGCACAGAGTGCTGGAGTAACTCAGCGGGTGCAGCAGCATCTATGGAGCTAAGGAAATAGGCAACGTTTCGGGCCGAAACCCGGAAGGGTTTCGGCCTGAAACGTTGCCTATTTCCATAAGGATTTCGGCCCCGAAACGTTGCCTATTTTCCTTCGCTCCATAGATGCTGCTGCACCATAACTCAGCGGGTCAGGCAGCATCTGTGGAGAACATGGATAGGTGACGTTTCACAGAGTGCTGGAGTAACTCAGCGGGTCAGGCAGCATCTGTGAAGAACATGGATAGGTGACGTTTCACAGAGTGCTAGAGTAACTCAGCGGGTCAGGCAGCATCTGTGGAGAACACGGATAGGTGACGTTTCACAGAGTGCTGGAGTAACTCAGCGGGTCAGGCAGCATCTGTGGAGAACATGGATAGGTGACGTTTCGGGTCGAGACCCTCCTTCCGACTGCGGAGTAAGGTGGTTGGAGGAGATGACCGTGACTGGCTGCCAGATTTGGTGGTCGCCCTGGTTATGATGCCTATTGTGTGTTGCGGTGGAGGTTGCTGTTGGGATGGGAGGTGGCCACGCGTGTGTTACAGTGACAGTGCCGTAACTCTTTGGTCTGATCATCGCTCGCCCAGAGTGGAGCTCACCAGAGCTGTGTATTTGTGTTTTAGACTGGGCTGATGTCAGCTCGGGGCGATGGGCAGACTCACGTCCTCAGATTCAGATTCAGATTCAGATTCAATTTTAATTGTCATTGTCAGTGTACAGTACAGAGACAACGAAATGCATTTAGCATCTCCCTGGAAGAGCGACATAGCAAATGATTTGAATAAATAATAATAAGTGTCCGGGGGGGGGGGGTGGTGATTGGCAGTCACCGAGGTACGTTGTTGAGTAGAGTGACAGCCGCCGGGAAGAAGCTGTTCCTCGACCTGCTGGTTCGGCAACGGAGAGACCTGTAGCGCCTCCCGGATGGTAGGAGGGTAAACAGTCCATGGTTGGGGTGAGAGCAGTCCTTGGCGATGCTGAGCGCCCTCCGCAGACAGCGCTTGCTTTGGACAGACTCAATGGAGGGGAGCGTGGAACCGGTGATGCGTTGGGCAATTTTCACCACCCTCTGCAATGCCTTCCGGTCGGAGACAGAGCAGTTGCCATACCATACTGTGATGCAGTTGGTAAGGATGCTCTCGATGGTGCAGCGGTAGAAGTTCACCAGGATCTGAGGAGACAGATGGACCTTCTTCAGTCTCCTCAGGAAGAAGAGACGCTGATGAGCCTTCTTGATCAGAGTAGAGGTATTGTGGGTCCAAGAGAGGTCATCGGAGATGTTGACTCCCAGTCCTCACACTAACACTTACAAACGGTGCCCGACCCAAGTGACTATGTGTGCGCGCTGGCCACAGAAACACGCCTACAATCACATATTACAATCGCTCCACACTATTTAATCTCTACTCCTGCAGTAACATTTGTTACATTAGCTATGATATCGTGTATCGATTCAATTCAACTTTAATGTCATCGCACAAATACAAGTATGAGTACAACGAAATGCAGTTTTGCGTCAGTCCGCAGTAGTTGTACATAAAGAAATTAAAAAAAAAATATATATAAATAGAAAGAGAGAAGATACAGAATAATCAAAAAATACAGAATAATTAAACAATGGGGACGGAGGGACCAGAGAAATCTATCGGCGGGACTCCGAGTTCAGCAGTGTGATTGTGTTGTTGTAGAAGCTGTTCCTCATCCTACTAGTACGTGACCTGAGGCTCCTGTACCGCCCCCCTGATGGGAGGAGGGCAAACAGTCCATGGTTAGGGTGTGAGGGGTCTTTGATGATCTTCCCAGCCCGTCTCAGACACCGTTTTCGGTGGAGGGCATCCATGGCAGGGAGCGGGGCACCGATGATGTGCTGCGCGGTTTTCACCACCCGTTGTAGTGCCTTCCTGTCCGCAGCAGTGCAGCTGCTGTACCATACCGTGAAGCAGGTGGTCAGGTTGCTCCCGATGGTGCAGCGGGATATGTTGGTCAGGATCCGGGGGGACAGGTGGGCTTTCTTGAGCCTCCTCAGGAAGTAAAGGCGCTGCTGTGCCTTTTTGATCAGCTTGGAGGTGTTGAGGGACCAGGACAAATCCTCCGAGATATGTACTCCGAGGAATTTATAGCTGGAGACGCGCTCCACCTCAGTCCCGTTTATATGGATGGGGGTATGACTGCCTCCTCTGGTCTATACACTGTGAACGGCTCAATTGTAATCCTGTCTTGTCTTTCCACTGACTGGTTAGCACACAACAGAAGCTTTTCACTGTACCTCGGTACACGTGACAATAAACTCAACTGAAACTCGTTTCCGTGGGGACTGAGGCTGGCAGGGCAGCATTGCCCAAGTCAAGCCACCTCACTGTCTCCAGGGAAATCTAGCTGAGATCCAGAGGTCTTTAAAATGATGAGAGGGATAGACAGAGTTGACGTAGATAAGCTTTTTCCATTGAGAGTAGGGATGATTCAAACAAGAGGACATGGTTTGAGAATTAAGGGACAGAAGTTTAGGGGGAACTTCTTTACTCGGAGAGTGGTAGCGGTGTGGAATGAGCTTCCAGTGGAAGTGGTGGAGGCAGGTTCGATTTTAGCATTTAAAAATAAATTGGATAGGTATATGGATGGGAAGGGAATGGAGGGTTATGGTCTGAGTGCAGGTAGATGAGACTAGGTGAGTGTAAGTGTTTGGCACGGACTAGAAGGGCCGAGATGGCCTGTTTCCGTGCTGTAATTGTTATATGGTTATATGGTTATATGATCAGGAAGTGGCTGTGAACAGTAGATGTATCAGGAAGGAGGACTCGTGTTTGATGGGCCCATTTCTCTCTGCGTGTGCATTTGGTTATATCAATGGTAGTTGATGATCAAGGAGACACAAAAACTGCTGGAGTAACTCAGCGGGACAGGTAGCACCTCTGGAGAGAAGGAACGGGTGACGTTTTTGAGACCCCCTCCCCCTCCCCCTTCAGACTGAGAGTCAAGGGAAAGAGCAACAAGGCATATAGCCAAAGCAGTGGTGAGATTTAGGACAAATTGAATGAATGATATTTAAGTAAAGGAAGCCAGCCATCGTTATCTGTGTGCTAGGCGTGAACAAGAAGCTGGTGTGGCTTGGGTGGGCGAGGGATAGAGAGAGAGGGAATGCTGGGGCTACCTGAAGTGAGATAAATCAATATTCATAGCACTGGGCTGTCAGCTGCCCCAAGTGAAATATCAGATGCTGTTCGTCCAATTTGTAATTTAGGAAACCAGGCTATTTGTGAACCTTAATATTGTAGTATTTAATGAAACTTTTGCTTAGAGCGTGCGAATACAATGTGCTCACGTTCCCAGCGTCTGCAGTTCCTTCCTGTCCACTAAATATATGTTGTTTGCTGACATTCAAAATGCGAGAATGTGGAAACAAGGAACTGCAGATGCTATATAATAAACAAAAGGACACAGAGTGCTGGAGTAACTCAGCGGGTCAGGCAAGATCTGTGGAGAAGATGGATCGGTGATGTTATGGGTCGGGACTCTTTTTCAGACAGGAGGAGTGTGTGTGTGTGTGTGTGTGTGTGGGTGTGTGTGTGTGTGTGTGTGTGTGTGCGTGCGTGTGTGTGTGTGTGTGTGTGTGTGGGTGTGTGTGTGTGTGTGTGTGTGTGTGTGTGTGTGTGTGTGTGTGTGTGTGTGTGTGTGTGTGTGTGTGTGTGTGCATTTGTGTGTGTGTGTGTGTGTGTGTGTGTGTGTGTGTGTGTGTGTGGGTGTGTGTGTGCGTGTGTGTGTGTGTGTGTGTGTGTGTGTGTGTGTGTGCGTGTGTGTGTGTGTGTGTGTGTGTGTGTGTGTGTGTGTGTGTGTGTGTGTGTGTGCGTGTGTGTGTGTGTGTGTGTGTGTGTGTGTGTGTGTGTGTGTGTGTGTGTGTGTGTGTGTGTGTGTGTGTGTGTGTGTGTGTGTGTGTGTGTGTGTGTGAGTGTGTGTGTGTGAGTGTGTGTGAGTGTGTGTGCGCGTGCGTTTGTGCGTGTGTGGTGAATATGCAAAGTCGAGTTATCTCCACACTAGGCGCAGGTGAGTTGTGGGGGATCTGTCGACATTTATCCTTGCCGGAGCATTGTCCACCAATCAACAGTACCTTCCTCCCAGTAACACACCGAGTCCGCACCGACCAGCGATCCCCGCACACTAACACTATCCTACACACACTAAAGACAATTTACATTTATACCAAGACATTTAACCGTCAAACCTGTACATCTTTGGAGTGTGGGAGGAAACCGGAGCTCCCAGAGAAAACCCACGCAGGTCACGGGGAGAACGTGCAAACTCCGTACAGACAGCACCCGTAGTCGGGATAGAACCGGGTCTGTGGTTCTGTGAGGCAGCAGCTCTACCCGCTGCACAATACAAGGGGTGGCCACAACCAAAGGCTTCACTCTAGCACCAACAACCAAAGTCCCATCCCACCCATGGACTGTGATCATAGAATCGTGGATAGGCCAATCAGCCTACCACACAAGACACACAAGTTCAGTCACTCAGGTAGATCACGGCTGATACTTACCTCAGCTCCATTTACCTGTCTTTCATCCCTGCACCTTGACACCTTTTACAGAGTTAAAAAAATCTGGTGATCTATGAAATTTTCTAAGGTAGATAAAAATGCTGGAGAAACTCAGCGGGTGAGGCAGCATCTATGGAGCAAAGGAAATGGGTGACGTTTCGGGTCGAGACCCTTCTTCAGACTTCAAATGTTGTAGATCCTGTTGTTGTCATCCGTGGCGTGGAGTCGGAGCTCGGTGACAAAGTGCAGCGCCCTGTCTTGTGACAATTCCATGAACATTCTAGATACTGCGCGTCTGTCTGTGTTAGTACTCGCTAGAATTTAGAAGATTGAGGGGTTGGACAGGCTAGATGCAGGAAGATTGTTCCCGATGTTGGGGAAGTCCAGAACAAGGGGTCACACACAGTTTAAGGATAAGGGGGAAAATCTTTTAGGACCGAGATGAGGAAACCATTTTTCACACACAGAGAGTGGTGAATCTGTGGAATTCTCTGCCACAGAGGGTAGTTGAGGCCAGTTCATTGGCTATATTTAAGAGGGAGTTAGATGTGGTCCTTGTGGCTAAAGGGATCAGGGGGTATGGAGAGAAGGCAGGTACAGGATACTGAGTTGGATGATCAGCCATGATCATATTGACTGGTGAATGGTGCAGGCTCGAAGGGCTGAATGGCCTCTACTCCTGCACCTATTTTCCATGTTTCTATGTTTCCATGTAAGGGATCAACATTTCCACACAAGACATTGGGGAAAAATTAAAAGATCTCAGCCGTTCACCATCGCAGTTTTGTGTGGGGGGGGGGAAGCCCATCAAATGATGCTGGTTTTGTTTTGAAAGGCAGCAGTGTGCTGTTTAATGTGTGGAGCTTGGGCTGGGGGCCGAGCTAACGCCCCTTGCAAGATCAAGGACTTCCCTTCAGGGCTGCATCACCACAGGCACCAGCCCTGCTCAGACTGACATACATCAATCACACATCTGTGTTGTTGTCGACGGCAGCAGAGGCAATGAAAGGCGAGGAGGCCTCTAGTAATCAGGGCCAGAGATGACATCCTTCCCAACTCTGACAGCCCCTTCCTCTCCCCCCCCCACCCACCCACGTTACAGCCATCACTCTCTCAACTGAGCCCTGCCCCCCCACCCACCCCTGGGTTTCATGTAGCTGATGAATCTCAGATGCTGGGACTAATGTTACTGTGGGCGTGGGCCCTCGCTGGCAGTGGGATGGGCAGGTGTTGTTGGAAGCCTGTGTGTTT
>NC_073393.1:950000-957500 GCF_028641065.1 Leucoraja erinaceus | reverse complement strand
TCACAGAGTGCTGGAGTAACTCAGCGGGTCAGGCAGCATCTGTGGAGAACATGGATAGGTGACGTTTCACAGAGTGCTGGAGTAACTCAGCGGGTCAGGCAGCATCTGTGGAGAACATGGATAGGTGACGTTTCACAGAGTGCTGGAGTAACTCAGCGGGTGCAGCAGCATCTATGGAGCTAAGGAAATAGGTAACGTTTCGGGCCGAAACCCTTCCGGGTTTCGTCCCAAAACGTTGCCTATTTCCAGAAGGGTTTCGGCCCGAAAAGTTGCCTATTTCCTTCGCTCCATAGATGCTGCTGCACCATAACTCAGCGGGCCAGGCAGCATCTGTGGAGAACATGGATAGGTGACGTTTCACAGAGTGCTGGAGTAACTCAGTGGGTCAGGCAGCATCTGTGGAGAACATGAATAGGTGACGTTTCAATGTCTGGACCTTACTTCAGACTGATGGCCCTAAAGACCCCAGTCTAACACGCCCTGACTGCACTGGTCTCCTCACGTTTCCCACCCTCTCCATCCCGTTTGTGCCATTGCCGGCTCTACCAGCGGTGAAGTGTCGTGGCCAAGTGATCTACCAACTCACAATCGTCTTGTTAAGGAGACTGGAGCGCCCAGAGAAAGCCCACATGGTCACGGAGCAAACGTGTAAACTCCACACAGAGATCGCTGGAAGCCCAGACTGATCCAGTGTCGCTGGCTGCCCACCATAATCTCAAAGCACAATTACAATGTCAGGCATATGGTCCCCAGCCTTGCGTTGATATCCTGCCTGAACCTGTCTCGACCCAAAACGTCACCTATCCACTATTTCCTTCACTCCATAGATGCTGCCTGACCCGCTGAGTTACTCCAGCATTTTGCGTTTATCCTCGAAGCTGACAATGACTACTTCATTAACGTTGAATACTGATTGAAGTCGCCCACACGTGGACATTGTTCTAGCACAGAGTAGAAACATAGACATAGAAATTAGGTGCAGGAGTAGGCCATTCGGCCCTTCGAGCCTGCACCGCCATTCAATATGATCATGGCTGATCATCTAACTCAGTATCCCGTACCTGCCTTCTCTCCATACCCTCTGATCCCCTTGGCCACAAGGGCCACATCTAACTCCCTCTTAAATATAGCCAATGAACTGTGGCCTCAACTACCCTCTGTGGCAGAGAGTTCCAGAGATTCACCACTCTCTGTGTGAAAAAAGTTCCTCTCATCTCAGTTTTAAAGGATTTCCCCCTTATCTTTAAGCTGTGACCCCTTGTCCTGGACTTCCCTAACATCGGGAACAATCTTCCTGCATCTAGCCTGTCCAACCCCTTAAGAATTTTGTAAGTTTCTATAAGATCCCCTCTCAATCTTCTAAATTCTAGAGAGTATAAACCAAGTCTATCCAGTCTTTCTTCATCAGTAGTTCTGCAGAAACTGCAAGCTGATGCATTTCAATGTATTTTCACATTGAGTGGCGGGGCCCTGGGAGTGTGTGTCTGAGATGGATCTGGAGGTGCAGGAACTTGGTTCCATGAAAGTGGCACCACCAGTAGACAGGGTGGTCACGAAGGCTTTTGATACGTTGGCTTTCATCAGTCGGGGTGTAATCTGACGAAGGTCTCGACCAGAAGCGTTACCCTTTCCTTGTCTCCAGAGATGCTGTCTGATGCGCTGAGTTACTCCAGCTTTCTGTGTGTCTATCTAGCAAGTATTGAAGTATTGGGATGCTGTGTTACAGCAGTACAAGACATTAGCCAGGCTGCATTTGGAGTATTTTGTTCAGTTTTGGTCACCATACTACAGGAAGGATGGAAAGAGAACAGAGAAGATTTACAAGGATGTTGTTGGGATTTGAGGGCCTGAACTGTAAGGAGAGTGTGAGCGGGGGTGGAACTTTATTCCTTGGAGCACAGGAGGTGAGGGGTGATCTTTTCGAGGCGGATGAAATCATGAGGGGAATAGAAAGGGTAACTGCGCAGAGTCGACAACCAGAGGACGTAGGTTTAAGGTGAGAGGGGGAAACATTTAATACATTACCTGAGGCCCACTGGTGCAGCGGTAGAGTTGCTGCCTTGCAGCGCCAGGGACCCAGATTCGATCCTGACTACGGGCGCTGTCTGTACGGTGTTTGCACGCTCTCCCCGTGACCTGCGTGGGTTTTCTCCAAGATCTTCGGTTTCATCCCACGCTCCAAAGACGTGCAGGTTTGTAGGTTAATTGGCTGGGTGTAAATGTAAAATTTGCCTGTGCCGGGTGTGTAGGATAGTGTTAGTGTGCGGGGATCGCTGGTCGGCATGGACTCGGTGGGCCGAAGGGCCTATTTTTCATGCTGTATGCTGCTAAACTAAAACTAAACTGAGGGGCAATTTTTTCCACATACAGGGTAATTGGGTGGGTGTATGGAACAAGCTGCCAGAGGAGGTAGTGAGTGTGAAGGGATCGCTGGTCCCGAAACGGTCGCCTATTTCCTTCGCTGCCATAGATGCTGCTAAAACCCGCTGAGGGGCAACTTTTCCAGCAATTTTGTGTACCTTCGATCTTCCAGCATCTGCAGTTCCTTCTTGAGTACTTAAAATACATTTGGATGCACATGGATAGGACAGGTTTAGAGGGATATGAGGCAAATTCAGGCAGGTGGGACTGGTGTAGGTGAGGAATGTTGGCCAGCATGGTCAAGTTGGGCTGAATGGCTGGCTCTGACTATGTCCACGCATGGTAAGCCAAACAGCAGCTTGTTGGTCGGCAGATAGACCCAAAATGCCAGAGTACCTCAGTGGCACAGACGGAGGGTCTCGACCCGAAACGTCACCCTCTAGAGATGCTGCCTGTCCTGCTGAGTTACTCTGGCATTTTGTGCCTATCTTCAGTGTAAACCGGCATCTGCAGTTCCTTCCTACAACACGGCAGTTTGCTGGTGGAGCAGTGCGAATTCCCACAGTAACATCAGGATATTTGAGTTCTGCCTCACATCTGTCTCACATCTAAAGTTCCTCCAGCATTTGCACATAAATAACTCTGCCTGACTGTTATTTTGACAGTGGTTTGTGGACCATTAAATGGCAAATAATTAGGAATTGCAGAGAGAATCCCAAGCTACAGAACAAAGCATTACTGCAGCTTTTTTTCCCCTCCGTTATTTAGGACGCGTCAGTGTTTCCCTTTGAAAATAATTCCTGCAATGTGGATTGATTGTGAGTGTGACTGGCAGCTCTGAATAAACACACTCGATGATTTCCACTTTTGCTGCTCATCACCTGCATTTTAACTGTGATTCCCTCTTAATTTGAAATGCCGCTGAGAAACTATAGAACCATTTAAATAAAAACTAAATGTTAAATCTCACTTGCTAATTAACCTAGAATTGCGAGTTTGGGATTTTAGCGAAAAGCCACCCTTTGTAAGTTGATGTCGTCGACTTATACCCGATTATTCCAGCTAGGTAACAGAAATATTCCACAATAACAGATACTGACGTATTGTAATTTGGCCGCGGTGATGAATAGATTCTAATCGCTTTTTACAGGAAATAAAAGTAAATGATTGGATAATCGGTTTGTCGTGCAGCAGTGGTTGGGCAAGGCTGGCATGGGGCTGCACTGGAGTGTGTGTGGGGTGTGGGGGGGGGGTGAGCACCAAATGCATCTGCTGCATCTGCTGCTGCAGTGTGTGGAGACCGTCCTAGCTCTGTCCCACTCCACTCTGCAACGCAGCTCAGACCTCCCGGCTGAGAAATCTGATCCAACCAGCAAGTGAGCAGTTGAGTGGGGGTGACTTTGATGTGGTTACCGTACAGGACTCAGGAACACACATTTAATCGGGGAGCCAGACCACTTTAATGGTGGTTTAATGTATCTAAATATTGAATCAATCATTTCTATAATCAATATGCAGTCACCAATCGAGCAGTCTGGAGCAGCCTTACCTGTTATATCTCCTGCTGAAAGGATTCAGAGTGCAAGTTGGAGATTATATTCCAGGGAGAAGTGCGCTGGGTTTATTCCTATTCTTGGCTATCAGTTGTAAATTGTGGACACAAACGGCAAGGTGGAATGCTGTGACTATTCGAGCTGGAATGATGCTTTTTGTAGAAATGTGAGCATTTGGTGGATGGGTGAAGAGAAACTCATCGTAGAGCCGTGTGTCTCGTGGCAATAATTATATCGGAGATGAGAGGAGGATGGATGCCTGATTCATAATTGGAGCTGTATTCTGGGGCAGCCTGTGGTCTAAATGTGTTTCAAATCCCAGGGTAAAATCTGCAGTAAACTGAAACGTGAAGACTAACTCTACTCAAAATAAAATTCTGCTGAAATGAGCACGTACCCTGTGTGAATATTACAATGATTGGAGCTTATTTATATTATTTTAAAATATTAGATGTATGGGCTGGAAAGCAATGACGGTCTCGGCACAATGTCAGAACGGTGGCAGCAAGTTTGTAAATCTGAGCTACAATTTCCCACCCACATTCCTCATTCAAAAATGGACATTTTGGGAAATAATATATTTTTGCACAGTGAGGTGTACAACATTTAAAACATGTTTGTTTATTGAACTGCAATCACAATTTGAGGAAACAGCACAGGTCTTTAGGTTTTATTTTTCAAGTTGCGTAAAGGCCTTTGATCAGAAGTATTTGTCCTGTGTGTTTGACTGAATGCCATGTGCCAGGGTTAGCATGTCCCACTTTGGGCCCAGACTTCAGGTGGGTTAGAAGGCACGATGTGACACTCACTGTTGACCATGCAGCAGATGATATTTGACGCAGAAGTGTTGAACTGACCAGAGAACGTTGGTTCATTTGGAATTTTGTTCTGGAATGTCGGTGTTGTTATTGAGACACATTTATTTATCGGCCCCACACTGAATATCTCTCGGCACGGCGACATGTCACTCCAGTTTAGCTGTCGACAATGGCCACTGTTGCCTTTTCATTAGGTTGGTTTTTGATTGGGTTGAGAGAAGATTATTTTTTGTGTAAGGTTTTTGGGGAGAATATTCAGCTGGTGTTCAAGGGTTAACTGTGCATCTGATCCACCCAGTCATCATGCCAGCTGCTTCAAGAACAGTTCCTTGACTGACTTTAATTTGTTTCTTATAATAGTTGAAATGTAATTTTTGATTTTATGCTTTCGGCATAAGTCCTGCCCTTTGAGGTGTTCCCTTCAATGACCAAGCTGCACCTCTTCCTGTCCCCACCAACTGCATTCGTCATTTTTGGAGATCCGATGTTCAAAAAACTACAACTCATTTCATTATTCTTTGGCATTCGGACCGATCTCACTCCCTATTCAGCAGCCTGTGGGCATCAAGATTGCCTTCACCTTTTTAACCCCGTCAGACCTGTGGACGTTTACAAAAAAAAAAAGAAATCCCTGCAAACCACCAGAGGCCAAGCATTCTGAAACTAGTAATGAGTGCAGAGTATTACAGCGTTCAATATCGGAGCTGGTGGAAAAATAACTAGAGCGGGCTTGTCAATTTGTAGTATTCTTTGAATGAAATTAAGATTGCTTAAGTGTTCTGAAATTTCTGGGGAGAATTATGCATGCGGTTTTGAGCAAACTCCAACAGGCTGATCTTGAATGGGATGTGGTCCGGTGCAAATTAGGAAACGGACGCAGATCAATTATTTGGCCCGTGTAGTCTCCATGAAATTCAAAGTTGCATTTTGCTGGAATTGTTGCTTCAACATGAATAACACTGATATCTTTTGGGGTTTTTTTTTTTTGTTTAATCCACTAAATTAATTAGTCAATGTTTCCCATGAGGGGCTGGAGCCTGAAGTCTGAGTAAGGTGATTTTTTATTTTGTGTTTTTTTGTTCAGCAGATATTATAAATGTTTTATTGGTCATAGGAATATTCTGAAGACAATATTAAATCAATTATTTCAATAATCAATGGGCAGTCAGTCTGCTGCAGCCTTATCGGAAACAAGATACTTGAATTACTGAATGGAAATTCTTTTTAACATTTGCGCTGAAATATTTATTTGAAGTGCTTTTGAAGATTCCTTGCTTTTGATCATATTAATATTGAAAGTGAAATGCCAAAGCCAAACAGTCTTGGCTTTATTAATTCTGGGCGCGTTATATAGTTACGGCAGTGAAGTTTCATGTATTTCCACGAGTTTTGTGAACAGATCAGAGAAATCGATTATTGTAATATTAATTCAGCTTAATATTACATTGCACTTATGGTAGCAAAGTTATCAGAGTATTACTGATAGTTGTTCCATACTCATTAAAAAGCCTGTCCTTTGATAATAATATTATAACAATAACTACACCCCTTGTATTAGTGATGTTGTGTATTGATGATGCAAGCTCTTTAGCAAGAACAGAAAGGTCCAGTAATAAATAGTATTGATCGGACGTTGAGAAAAATATTTTGTTCGACGTTTATTGTAAAAGATTTGTGCATTTTAATCCAAGTCTCTTGCAATTCATTCCTCCCTGCTTCTATATCCCAATGTTCCCATAAATCAAAACTCAAAAATAAAAAAATCTGGCCCAATTATGAATGGTTCCTAAACAATGAAATGTTCGTCACGATAAAATCAGTGTGTGTGTGTGTGTGTGTGTGTTATTATACATTCCTGGCAGATTTCTACATTTGTGGCGGAGCGTATGCGTTTGCAGATGTATGTGTGGGTCGGGGAAGTGTGTGTAAGATTGGGAAATAAAGTGCAGCTTTTGTTGTGTCTTTTTAATTGCCTCTTCTGCAGCTTTGTTTAAAATCGTTAGCACAGATTGAAAGGGAAACTGAAGCTGTATCACGGTGACAGCTCCGTTTGCTCTTTCACACACAGACTGATCCGTACAGAATTGAATCTTCTGTTTAAAAGAATGAGTTCTTCATTTTGGCCCCTTTTAAGCAGCTTCCCTCCGTCTGCTCGCAACGTCTGAGTTATTTGATGAAAAACACTACTGTAAATAGCACAGTATTCTGCAGATGAAGTCTATTATGATAATCCATAGGGCGAGAGGAACGGCATTACCGCAATAATTTGATATCTTTCAGAAAATTACAGCTTTCTGAGGAAGGCAGTTTTTTGTGTTGTTAATCAGGATATGTGTCGCGAATGTTGAATGTAGTTACATGACTGTGAGCGTACGGACTTGTGTGGGTGTCCAGAACGGAACAGAACAGAACACAATCCTGACTTCAATCGCCAGCTTCTCTGAGCACCTACGACTTTTTAAAATCTCAGCACAACGTTTGGCTATTGTTTTACAGATGTTGTTTTGTGGAATTATTCTGGCCCCTGTGTTTGTGGGTAACTGCCCGACATCTGTGTAGCGTTGTGCTCCGTTTAGTCGTGGATATCCACCATGGCGATACGATCAAATATATCCTAAATAAAAACGACTTGTGCAGATTTTTTTTTCGCACAGGGCCGCTGCCGATTCACTTCAACCTCCCCGAGGACTGAAACATGGTTCTTGCCTGTGTGATGTTAGCGTATAAGATTATCAACTGATTAAGGTTTGAAGATGGGCACAAAATGC
>NC_073393.1:927500-942500 GCF_028641065.1 Leucoraja erinaceus | reverse complement strand
TATAACCGTGTCTGTAAAAGGAGCAATCAACACCCTTATTACAGTTAGCAGTAGTGAGTGGTAAATGTCAAAGAGTTATCAATGCACTGCGGGGAAACATACTACAGTTAAAGACGCATAAAATAACAGTGTTTTTATGCCCGTGCAATCAGTAGAGACTCACATCATAATTATCTGGCCCAGGAATAAACATATCCTTGATATGTACCTGGGGAATAGACTATGTCAATGTTTGCAGCAGTTGTTTGACACTTGGAGACACTCTGGGACTCCAGTGGAAATGTGAAGTGGATGTCTATAATGGTCATCTAATCCAGCTTGGATTGGTGGAGGGGCAGCTCAGTGCCCATGGACTAACAGAGTAGGCCAAGTTTATGTATGTACCTCCCTCTCCCCTGACACCAGTCTGAAGAAGGGCCTGGACCCTAAACCTCACCCATTCCTTCTCTCCAGAGATGCTGCCTGTCCCGCTGAGTTACTCCAGCGTTTTGTACCTATCTTCCATTTAAACCAGCATCTGCAGTTCCTTCCTACACATTTGGCCAAGCTGCCACCTTTGATTTTGGTGTCAGGGTGGGGTTTAGGCTTATTATTGTCCTGTCGCCGAGGAGAATGAACTCTGCGTTTGCTTGCTGTACTATCAGATCAGATATATATATATATATATATATATATATATATATATATATATATATATATAAACCACTGAGATACAATCAGGATTGTGAAGACCGCCAGCAGGATTATTGGTGCTCCACTCCCTTTCCTGCTGGACATATACAGGAAGAGATGTATCAGCAGAGCCATCTCTATCATCAAAGACCCCTACCACCCATCGCATCACATATTCTCCATCCTGCCATCTGGGAAGAGGTACAGGAGCATTAGCTGCAAAACCAGCAGGATGCTCCTCAGCTTCTTCCCGCAGGCTATAAGACTGTTAAACGGACTTTGCCCCCTGCCAAAGTATCACGCACCAACCACCAACCTGGACACACTGCAGCAGAGCCACTGTCGTGCCGCTGCCGATCGGAACGCCTGTTGAATGTTTAGTAGAGTGTTAATTTGTTCATGATATAAGTATTTTTATTTCTATTTATTTTTCATGCACACTGAATGGACACTGGTTGAGCAACGTTTTTTTGTTTCCTCTGAGTATGTGAGTACTCAGGAAATGACAATAAAGATATACAAATACAATACAGGTCAAGCTCGAACTCCTTTGTCCTGACTCAGGAGTTACTTCCACAAGTGTGGGATGGATCTCCAATGGAGATAGCTAGCTGCCGTGATGGATTTGTTAGCAGTTGTGCAAACCAGCCCAATTTCCAGTACCATTGAAGTGACAATAGACAATAGGTGCAGGAGGAGGCCATTCGGCCCTTCGAGCCAGCACCGCCATTCAATATGATCATGGGTGATCATCCCCAATCAGTACCCCGTTCCTGCCTTCTCCCCATATCCCCTGACTCCGCTATCTTTAAAAGCCCTGTCTAGCTCTCTCTTGAAAGTATCCAGAGAAGCTGCCTCCACCAGGCAGAGAATTCCACAGACTCACCACTCTCTGTGTGAAAAAGCATTTCCTCATCTCCGTTCTAAATGGCTTACTTCTTATTCTTAAACTGTGGCCCCTGGTTCTGGACTCTCCCAACATCGGGAACATGTTTCCTGCCTCTAGCGTGTCCAAACCCTTAACAATCTTATATGTTTCAATAAGAATTCTCATCCTTCTAAATTGCAGAGTGTACAAGCCCAGCCGCTCCATTCTATCAACATATGACAGTCCTGCCATACTGGGAATTAACCTGGTGAACCTACGCTGTGTTCCCTCAAAGGAGTATAAGTGAAGAAAGCGCTCTCCATTACTAACTGGTGTTGTGTCTTGTTGGCAAGTTGCTGATGGACGTGTGTGAGACAGGACTTGGAAATTGCCCTTTGGAAATCTTCCCAAACCTGGCCACAATCGTGCATTCATCTCCCCACCCTCCTGGTTACTGTCGCTCTTAATGGACGTTCCAGTCTATGGTTTGTGGGAATGGGAGGGGAGGGGGGACGAAGGGGGCTGATAAACTTATGAATGATGCTGAATATTTATATAGGTATCTCGAGCAATATGTTTGAGGATAATTTGTTTTAAAACCCATTGTCTTTATTAGATGTTTAAGAAGGAACTGCAGATGCTGGAGAATCGAAGGTAGACACAAAAATGCTGGAGAAACTCAGCGGGTGCAGCTGCGATTTTGTGTACCTTCGATTTTATGAGATGCCTGATCCATCCATATACACATAGAGTTTGTCGTGCTTCTAGTAATGTTTGTTCGTGGATATTATCTAACATTTAAAGCTGATTCTGATTCTGATTCTGCTCGGTGGTGAGGTGGCTTCTACTGCTGAAGTCAAATGCATCAGTGGCTGGGGGGGGGGGGGGTGGGGGGGGGGGGGGGGGGTGGGGGGGGGGGGGGGGGGGGGGGGGGGGGTAGGCAGGTCACCGTTGTTCTGAGCTGCGCTTTCACATTTTCAGCGAATCCTGTTTGATGCCATCGGCCAAGATTGGTTATTTGGGGCAAGAGGTAGAACGACAGCTATCATTTGTGTCCACAGATCAGCGATACCTGCAGTACCGTTTCCACTAGTGGGAGAGTCTAGGGCCAGAGGTCACAGCCCCAGGATTAAAGGACGTTCCTTTAGGAAGGAGATGAGGAGGAATTTCTTTAGCCAGAGGGTGGTGAATCTGTGGAATTCTTTGCCACAGACGGCTGTGGAGGCCACAAGTCAGTGGATATTTTTAAGGCAGAGATGGATAGATTCTTGATCAGTGCGGGTGTCAGGGGTTATGGGGAGAAGGCAGGAGAATGGGGTTAGGAGGGAGAGATAGATCAGCCGTGATTGAATGGCGGAGTAGGCCGAATGGCCTAATTCTGCTCATGTCACCTATGAACTTATACCTCTCCAAGAATAATGACGTTGTTGGAATAATGCACTAACTACTTGACAGATATCAGTCCAACATTTAGTCCAGGGAGCCCAGCGTGTTTAAATGTCAAATGTACCGATAACCGAACAATGAACATGTTACTTGCAGCAGTTGAACGGGCTCATAAACACAATACAAGTTTATAGATAATACATCTGTATCGTCATAGATAATATATAATAAATAAAAAATCAATCAATTAATGATACCAATGCTGGTGCAAATAATCCTGAAGATCACTTCAATATGATACGATAGAAGGTTATTTATCCCAGGGGGGATTGGTGGAGATTGATAGTTGAGGTCAGTGTTGTGCAGTGTTCAAGAGCCTGATGATTGTTGGGAAGAAGCTGTTCTTGAACCTGGAGGTCAGGGTTATCAGACTTCCTGTACCACCTTCCCGAGGGTTGGGGTGGACTGAGAAGGTGACTGGGGTAGAGTGAGAATTGGTGGGTGAGTTGGGCATGCAGCAGGCTCCAGTTCTGGGCATCAGAGTTGGCAACATAATCATGGCCATAGAGTTGGTGCAGCAAAGGTTCACCTAGATGGCACCGATGATTCATGAGAGGCAGGAGACCAACTGGTCACTGTATGAGTTCACCCAAGAGCTCTCCCGAGTTAAAAAGAAAAATTAAACTCGTGGTAAGTACGTAGAATGTACGTAGCGGGTACGTTGGAACGCGGGACGTCTCGTAGCGGCTCGTAACGCCAATGGCCGGTACTCGGGAAACGCGGTAAGCTCGGGAAGACTCGTGAAGATTTTTCAACATGTTGGAAAATGTCCACGAGAGCCCCGAGTACCTACGAGCGGCCGTTACCGTAAATCTCCGAGTACGAATCAGGGGAAACTCGGGAGAACTCTTAAATTAGCTCGTACAGTGGGACAGGGCCCTTAAAATCTTCAGCAAGAACGGCACAGACTGGCTTGAACACCCTCGTGTGTGGCAGATGAAGACTTGATCAAGTCAGAAGGCCTTAAGTGATAGGGGTAGAATTAGACTATTCGGCCCATCAAGTCCACTCCGCCATTCAATCATGGCTGATCTATCTCTCCCTCCCTCCCTGCCTTCTCCCCATAACCCCTGACACCCGCACTAATCAAGAGGTACATTTGGTTTCGATGATTGAATGATGTGTGAGTGAAGAGGAATTGTTTATTAGAGGCCCAATAATAAAAACACACTCATGCTGAAATCCAACTTTTCAATGCGTTTCAACAGCCAGCTGCTTGCGTCTGGCTTACTAACTACTATGCCTGAGCGAGCGAGCGAGAGAGAGTCTTTGTGTAGTACCGTTATACCATGTAAAGGGTGGCATGCATATATGTGTGGTGAAGGTTATAACTGGCATGAATTAATGAGGGTTAATCTACATCCTTCCTCTTTAAGAAGTAAAGCATATATAGTGGTTAGTGGAGCATATATGAAACACCAGTATAAGGTGGGGCATTTATTATTTTACTGCATATGAGAAAACATAAACTAAAGGTCATGCACAGTTCAGGTACGGCCAGTAAATGTTCCCAGTTAGCGGGTTTGGTTTGCAGACGCGACCTGCACGTGTAGGATAATAACCTCCAGCAGACACCTGATCCTTCGCTGGGGAAACAAGTCCCTTATCTGGTGAACGTGGAGGAGGAGTCACCAGTGGGGATTGGGGAAGGCAGGGATGGAACCAGAACTGGCAGAGGAATCGCTGGAGCAGCATTCGCGGAGCGTGAGGGAAGACCAGCGGGCTGGTCCGGGTACGGACGTGGAGGTGCCGGTTCGTTAACCGGGAGCCGGTGTTGGCGGGTTCGCCGATAAATGCCATGGTCAATACTGACCAAGTACGAGCGTGACCCCAGAATGACCCTGAGGCGGTCGTTACCTTGTAGTGACCGCAAGTGGACAACCTGTCCCTTGTTGAGCGTTTGAAGCGGCGAGCTGGTTTTGTCGTAGTATTTCCTTTGTTTCCCGCGGCGGCGTTGGTGCTGGGACTGGATCACTGACGGTGCACGTACTTGCGGTTCTAGTAGCTGCTTGGCCATTGGCAGGATGGAGCGGGTTCGTTGTGACACGAGTCATTCGGCCGCAGATCCCAGGAGAGGGTCGCAGAACCGATGTTCCGTAGGTTGAGTAAGTCGAGATGGACATCAGAGCCACCACTGTGTGTGAGCATTCCATTAGTTCCTTTGCACTTTTTACCGCGCTCAACCAGGCCGTTGGACTACGGGTACGCGGGGCTGCTGGTAATGTGGTGAAAGTCCCAGTTTTCCGCGAAATCCCTGAAGAGCTGACTGGAGAATTGAGTTCCATTGTCTGAGAGTAGCTTTAGGGGGGCTCCATGGACAGAGAAGTGACAAGTTAGTTTCTGAATGACCATGGCTGAGGTCAGGGTATTGAGCAGATCAATTTCAAACCATCCTGAGTAGGAATCAACAAAACCCAGGTATTGTTGACCGGGTCACTCGAAGATGTCGGCTGCTATTGTGGACCAGGGTAAGTCCAGCGTGGGGTGGGAGAGGAGTGGTTGTTTATGTTGGTGCGGGGTCAAGCTATTGCAGATCGGGCAGGCAGCAACCTTCTCTAGAATGTAGTTGGCCATGTCTGGCCAGAACACCATTCCTTTCGCATGTTGAAGGGTTATGTCTGCAGCGGGACAATGTCGAAGTACTTGCTGTGGAGAGACTTCGGGATGACCGCCTTGTGCCCTTTCATTCTCACACCGTCCTGAATGACCAGTTGGTCACCGACAGGGGAAAATGGGTGGACAGCCTGTGGCAGGTGGTGCTGTTTGTCTGGCCAGTCGCGGCAGATGACAGTGGTGTTTCGTCTGCAGCTGTTTTTGCCACTGGATGTCTAAGTCCGCAGATTGGAGGCAGGAAACCATCATAACCGTGTACCCCTCGTGCTCATCATCAGACAGGTGTTTTTCGCAGGTTGGGCGAGGTGCCCGTGAGAGGGTGTCCTTACCACGTTTGTAGGTTCGTCTGATGCCATATCTCTGCAGTTCCATCATCATGCGTTGTAAACTCACTAGCACCGTGTGGATCAGTTTACTGAGGATACTGACCAGTGGCTGGTGATCGGTTTCAACCGCGATCGGGTCCCAAAGATAAAGTCCTTGAATTTCTTGCAGGCAAATGTTACTGCGAGCAGCTCCTTCCCAGTTTGGGCGTAGCGCTGTTCAGTGTCGGTCATGGCGCAGGATACATAGGCAACTGGTCTGTGACCCTTCCTGCCACCTTGTAGGCAGGCAGTGCCCAGTACACACTGGGAGGCATCACTGGTGAGGGTGACGGGTAACTTGGCATCAAAGTATGCGCGGGTGTTGGTGCCAGGACCAGTTTGTATCCTTGTGGATCTTTGTAGTGTTCAAGTACTTGTTGGATAGGACTTTGAGAGGTCGACAGCTGATACACAGTTTTGCCGAAGGTTCATATTACGGCATGCATCATTGCCCAGAAGGAGTGGCACTTCGCCTTTTACCATGCAAAATTCCAAGTTGGTATCGTGATTTGCCAGATGGCATTGTAGTGTAACCGTACCCACTGGTTGCAATTCCCCCCCCCACCACCAAATGGATGTGACTTCCAGTTACACCTTGCCCCGGTGTCTATCTTAGCGGCAACCTCTGTGTTGTTGATACTGAGCGTTGCCATGGGATCACAGTCTGTAGCCACAGATTCGGGAATACAAGAATGTATGTTTCGGCTGACATTGGTGGAGGGGTTGGTTCGTATCCCACTTCTGACACCATGTTTATCGATGGCCCAATAATAAAAACACACTCATGGTGAAATCCAACTTTATTCCATCAAATCCACGGGAACATTTCAACAGCCAGCTGCTTGCGTCTGATTTACTAACTACTGTGCCCGACGACGAGAGAGAAAGAGTCTTTGTGTAGTACCGTAATACCCTGTAAAGGGTGGCATGCATATATGTGTGGTGAAGGTTAGAACTGGCATGAATTAATAAGGGTGAATCTACAGGAATTGTGGCCTTTGGTGAAGGAATCCGGAGCAAAGAGGAGTGGTCATTGATCTGTCCACCCAGTGTGAGTCATTTCTGTACACAGAGAGAATCTTACAGCTGCTGGTGAGCATTTGTTTAGTTTAGAGATACAGCGCGGAAATGGCCCCTTCTGCCCACCGAGTCCGCGCCGACCAGCGATCCCTGCGCATTAACTCTGTCCTACACACACCAGGGGCAATTTACAATTTTACCCAGCCAAGTAAACTACAATCCTGCACGTCTTTGGAGTGTGGGTGGAAATGGGAGTACCCGGAGAAAACCCACGCAGGTCACTGGAGAACGCACAAACTCCACATAGACAGCACAACCGTAGTCACAACCAGCATTACGGCATTTAGAGCCGAGGATGGTGAACTGAGTTCAGATACAACTCAGCCATGGACTGGTTAAACAGTGGGCCCGGCTGCAATGGGTTCAAAGCCCATCTCAAGTCCCAGAACCTTCCTGTTCTTCTTGGCGTATGGCCTACACAGCCTAAAGTTGTGGGACAACTTATTAGAAACATAGAAAAATAGAAATTAGGTGCAGGAGTAGGCCATTCAGCCCTTCGAGCCTGCACCGCCATTCAATATGATCATGGCTGATCATCCAACTCAGTATCCCGTACCTGCCTTCTCTCCATACCCTCTGATCCCCTTAGCCCAAGGGCCACATCACTCCCTCTTAAATATAGCCAATGAACTGGCCTCAACTACCCTCTGTGGCAGAGAGTTCCAGAGATCTCTCTCTGTGTGAAAAAAGTTCTCCTCATCTCGGTTTTAAAGGATTTCCCCCTTATCCTTAAGCTGTGACCCCTTGTCCTGGACTTCCCCAACATCGGAAACAATCTTCCTGCATCTAGCCTGTCCAACCCCTTAATTCTATTTGATCTTATTTGACTGTGCACGCCGGGTTGATTGCATTCGTCGAAACAGGGTGGACCACGTGAAGGTTGCGAACTCCCGCCCCATTCCTAGAATCACGCTGTTATACAGCAGGGAAACAGGCCCTTCGGCCCAACTTGTCCATGCCAACCAACTTTCCTATCTGGTTGCATTTGGCTGTGTTTGGCTCATATCCCTCTGAAACATTCTTATCCATGTACTTGTCTAACTGCCTTCTAAAAGTGATTTTTGTACCTCCCTCCGACTGGTTCCATACACCCTCTGTGTTTCAAAGTTGCCCCTTTAATATTTTCTCCTCTCACGTGAAGTCTATGCCCTCTAGTTTTTGACTCTCCTCGCCAGTGAAAACGACTGTGACTATTCACCTTATCTACACCCCCTGTGGTTATATACACCTCTATAAAGATCCTTCCACAGTTACACTCCTGGGTGAAGATAGCACCAGCCTCTCCTTCTCACCCACCTCCTCAGTCCCGGCACATTCTGGTGTATCACCTTAATCACATCCCTCCTGTAGCTCGATGGCCAAACTGCTCACCTCTCTGTCACTTCATGAAGATTCGATGAGAATCCAGAAAAAACTAACCAGATTCAGACTTAGTACTTAAAGGTCAGAAGGAGTTTGTTTTTGGACAAAATCCATCTTAATTCCCACGTCAAGCAATTCATGTTTAGATTTCCCAAGTGCATCATTTCGTGACAATTGTCCCAGTTTAACACCCTGGGGCAAACTTGAATCAAATCGTAATTTAAGAAGGGTCCCCACCCAAAACATCACCTATCCATGTTCTCCACAGATGCTGCCTGACCCGCTGAGTTACTCCAGCACTCTGTGAAACGTCACCTATCCATGTTCTCCACAGATGCTGCCTGACCCGCTGAGTTACTCCAGCACTCTGTGAAACGTCACCTATCCATGTTCTCCACAGATGCTGCCTGACCCGCTGAGTTATGGTGCAGCAGCATCTATGGAGCGAAGGAACTAGGCAACGTTTCGGGCCGAACCTTCTGGAAATAGGCAACGTTTCGGGCCAAAACCCGGAAGGGTTTCGACCCAAAACGTTGCCTATTTCCTTAGCTCCATAGATGCTGCTGCCCTCGCTGAGTTACTCCAGCACTCTGTGAAACGTCACCTACCCATGTTCTCCACTGATGCTGCCTGACCCGCTGAGTTACTCCAGCACTCTGTGTCTTTTTCTGGTAAACCAGCATCTGCACTTCCCTGTATCTTCTTTCACCCTATCTTGCTTCAATGTACGATTTTAATAAAAGGACCTACAAATGATTGGGGTTGTGCACGGCAACCAGAGGCAGTGTGCCCACCATTGTGCTGAGGGTAAGACCAGTAACAGCGACACACAGCATGGAAACAGGCCCTTCAGCCCAAACTTGCCCACACCGGCCAACATGTCCCAACTTAAGGGGTTGGACAGGCTAGATGCAGGAAGTTTGTTCCCGATGTTGGGGAAGTCCAGGACAAGGGGTCACAGCTTAAGGATAAGGGGGAAATCCTTTAAAACCGAGATGAGAAGAACTTATTTCACACACAGAGAGTGGTGAATCTCTGGAACTCTCTGCCACAGAGGGTAGTTGAGGCCACAGTTCATTGGCTATATTTAAGAGGGAGTTAGATGTGGTCCTTGTGGCTAAGGGGATCAGGGGGTATGGAGAGAAGGCAGGTACGGGATACTGAGTTGGATGATCAGCCATGATCATATTGAATGGTGGTGCAGGCTCGAAGGGCCGAATAGCCTACTCCTGCACCTATTTCTATGTTTCTATGTTTCTATCTACACTAGTCCCACCTGGACCATATAGAGACAGAGAGTGATACAGCATGGAAACAGGCCCTTCAGCCCAACTTGCCCACACTGGCCAACATGCCCCATCTACACTAGTCCCACCTGGCCCATATCCCTCTAAGCATTTCCTATCCATTTTGGTTTGGAGGATATCCTATCTTATTTGTCCTTGATGAGCGGGTGTGTAAAAATTAGTCCACCCTGTTATTGTCTAGTTTGGTTTAGAGATACAACATGGAAACGGGCCTTTCGTTCCACCGAGTCCATGCCGACCAGCGATCACCCTTCTCCCCCCCCACTGATAGTCCCACTCACCACAGAATAGCTAAACTTGAACCACTCTTCACAATACAAACTTCATAAAGAAACACAGCTGTGACGTTGATGTATCTGGTTGAAATATTAAAAATTTTTTATCATTTTTAAATCTATTTTAAAAGTAATCCCGGTGACTTAAAGATAATTTTAGGGCCAGAGGCTGCTCATCATCAATAAAGGATTTGTATTTTTACAACCCAGCGGTCTGAATATTGATGTCTCAAACTTCAAGTAACCCTTGCACCCCCTCTCTCTATCCCCTCCCTCACCCTAGGCAGGCTACTAGTTTCTAGTCTTGATGAGTCTCATTGTCTGTAACTAGTTTTCACCTTTGCCCACCGCTAACAACGGCCTGTTTCCTTTAGCGTCATTACTTTTTTCTATATCTTTCATTCACTTGCTCTATATATCTCCACATCACCGTCTATATCTCTCGTTTCCCTCTCCCCCGACTCAGTCTGAAGAAGGGTCTCGACCCGAAACGTCACAGAGTTTCACAGAGTGCTGGAGTAACTCAGAGGGTCAGGCAGCATCTGTGGAGAACATGGATAGGTGAGTTTCACAGAGTGCTGGAGTAACTCAGCGGGTCAGGCAGCATCTGTGGAGAACATGGATAGGTGACGTTTCACAGAGTGCTGGAGTAACTCAGCGGGTCAGGCAGCATCTGTGGAGAACATGGATAGGTGACGTTTCACAGAGTGCTGGAGTAACTCAGCGGGTCAGGCAGCATCTGTGGAGAACATGGATAGGTGACATTTCACAGAGTGCTGGAGTAACTCAGCGGGTCAGGCAGCATCTATGGAGTGAAGGAAATAGGCAACGTTTCAGGCCGAAACCCGGAAGGGTTTCGGCCCGAAACGTTGCCTATTTCCAGAAGAGTTTCGGACCGATACGATGCTGGTTCATTATGATGATAGATACAAAATGCTGGAGTAACTCAGCGGGTCAGGCAGCATCTGTGGAGAGAAGGAATGGGTGATGTTTCGGGTCGAGATCCGACTTGAAACACAATTCTCAGGCACACACCACCAGATCCCGAAACAGGTTCTTCCCCTCAGTTATCGGACATCTGAACAGGCCTAGGGTGCTGGGGTGAAGGAAAGGGCGTTCACGTCGCGTCCACCAATCTTTCCACCACCACACACACTCACCGACACACTCTCAAGACGTGTGTCCACAGTTCACAACACTAATCTTCTGTGTACGACAAGATGATTCACCCAATCCTCCACAACCTCACTACACACACACTTTCTCACTTTTACTTGTGACACACTGCTGGAAACACACTCTGCACTCGGATATTTCTCTCTTTGCTTGACCTGTTTAGTTTAGTTTAGAGATACAGCGCGGAAACAGGCCCTCGGCCCACTGAGTCCGCACCGACCAGCGATCCCCGCACACTAACACTATCCTACACACACCAAGGACAATACACTCACACACCAAGCCAATTAACCTACAAACCTGCACGTCTTTGGAGTGTGGGAGGAAACCGGAGCACCCGGAGAAAACCTACGCAGGTCACGAGGAGAGCGTACAAACTCCGTACAGACAGCGCCCGTAGTCAGGATTGAAACCGGGTCTCCAGCGCTGCGTTCACTGTAAGGCAGTAACTCTACCGCTGAGCCACCGTGCGGCATCATTATACGTGTGTGTGTGTGTGTGTGGTGTGTGTGTGTGTGTGTGTGTGGTGTGTGTGTGTGTGTGTGAGTGTGTGTGTGTGTGTGTGTGTGTGTGTGTGTGTGTGTGTGTGTGTGTGTGTGTGTGTGTGTGTGTCGACGTGCGTGCGTGCGTGCGTGCGTGTGTGTCCGTGTCCTGAATGTACTCGTGTATTGTACCAACTCACAATTGGCCAGCACAGAAATAAAAGCTTCACCACTTTCACCGGCAGCTTATTCCACGCACCCACCACCCTCTGTGTGGAAAAGTTACCCCTCTGGTTCCTTCCAAATTATTCCCCGACACCTTCAACCCACGCCTACAACTTTTACACTCTCCATGCTGGGGAAAAACTGTAGCTGTTCACCTTATCTTAGCCCATCAACATGTCTGTCACAAGACTATGTTAGGTCAGTCCCACATAGACACACGCAGACAGACAGAGACACATGCACACAGACAGGCAGACAGACAGACAGACATGCAGACAGAAACACAGACGGACAAGCAGACAGACACACACACACCATCACTCACACTCACACTCTCACTCACACACTCACACTCTCTCTCTTTCTCACACACACTCACACACACACTCACACACACTCACACACACTCTCACACTCACACACACTCACACACATTCACACTCACACTTTCTCACACACACTCACACATACACACTCTCACACGCACACACCCACACACACACACACACACACACACACACACACACACACACACACACACACACACACACACACACACACACACACACACACACACACACACACACACACACACTCACACACTCACACACACACACACACACACACACACACACACACACACACACACACACACACTCGCACACACACACACTCGCACACACACACACACACACACACACACACACACACACACACACACACACACACACACACACACACACACACACACAAACACACACACACACACACACACACACACACACACACACACATAGGCCACTCACACATACACTCACACACACTGTCACACTCGCACACTTTGGCACCTGGCTTGTGTGAGCATGGTCCATTAGCACAAGGCAGAGTCCCCCACAGCGCCATTAACCCGGGTTCGATCCCGACTATGGGCGCTGTCTGTACAGAGTTTGCACGTTCTCCCCGTGACCTGCGTGGGTTTTCTCCGGTTTCCTCCCACACTCCACTGACGTGCAGGTTAGTTGGCTTGGGAAAGATGTAAAACAAATTGTCCCCAGTGTGTGTGTGTGTGTGTGTGTGTGTAGGACAGTGTTAAAGTGCGGGGATCGCTGGTCGACACGGACTCGATGGGCCGAATGGCCTGTTTCCACGCAGGATGTCTAAACTAAGCTCAAGTAACTGCGCCGGCTGCATCTGTGGAGAGTGAGCGACGTTTCGGGGTGGAGACACAACTTCAGGCACAGTCTTGTCGAGATCAGCGCTGGGGTTGAGATTCCAGGCTGTGGGTCAGGGGGTCAAGGATCGGGTGGCAGAGGTCGAGTGGACGCAAGTCCCAACAATACTCGTTGCAAACTACAGACATCCAGCTAATTATGTCCCTGTATAATGATGCTGGCCAGAGGTGGCAGGGGCTGGCCGCTGTGCAGTTTCATCAGACAATTGCAAACCCTTTCAACAACCATCCTCCGCTCCAAAATTAATTTCTTGTTTAAAAAGCATCATTTAAAAAAAAGTGTTATTACGTTAAATAGGTTCAGGCATGATATTTCTGTCATATAGTCATTGGACTTGGCTCAGTATTCCACGGCCAGGGGTGGTTGGTGAAGCGGATATGATAGTGGTGTTTAAGGGGCTTTTAGACAGGCAGGTGGGGATGTAGGGATGGAGGGATATTGGTTACATGCAGGCAGTGGAGAGAAGTTTAAGTTGGTGTCATGTTCAACACGGTCATTGTGGCTCTGCCCCCCTCTGTCCCCTCTCTGTCCCTCTCTGTCCCCCTCTGTCCCTAATCCTTGACCTATCCATGCTCTATTGAAAGAAATACAATATCACACAGCAAACTCCAGCAACATCACCTATCCATGTTCCTCCACAGATGCTGCTGCACCCGCTGAGTTACTCCAGCACTCTGTGAAACGTCACCTATCCATGTTCTCCACAGATGCTGCCTGACCCGCTGAGTTACTCCAGCACTCTGTGTCTTATATTTGGGTAATCCAGCACCTGCGGTTCCTCGTGCTAACACCCGCCACCATTGCATGGTCCCACGAATAGTTTAGTTTAGAGATACAGCGCGGAAACAGACCCTTCGGCCCATCGAGTCGTCCGCACTGACCAGCGATCCCCGCACACTAACACAAGCCCACACACACTTATACCAAGTTTACCAATCCAAGCCAATTAATCTACAAACCTGTACGTCTTTGGAATGTGGGAGGAAACCAGAGGATCTGGAGAAAACCCACGCAGGTCACGGGGAGAATGTACAAGCTCTGTGCAGACAGAGCCTGTAGTCGGGATCGAACCCGGGTCTCTGGCGTTGTGAGGCAGTGACTCTACCCACTGCTCCACCGTGCCATGGGGAAGGTCCAGGTCTGTGTGTGTGTGTGTGTGTCTGACACTGCCCTGGGGCCTGATTGTTTGCGCTGGGCCATGTGCCACAGATACAGCAGATTAACGAGTCGTGGTGAGATCTTCATTGTCGCCGGTTTCAAAGGACAAAGCGCTCACCAATAATGTGATACCCGGTGGTTCTGTTCAATGATAAAGAGGGAATTTAGACGGCAGATGATTTGCAGAACTGTACACCTTTCTCCTGTTGCAGCTAGTTTGGCCACTTTTTAGTGAACAATAACATCCTATTCTCATTGTTCCAGCTCTCGCTTGGGTTTGGGGCCGTGGAGCAGAGATCGCAATGTGTTGCTGTGTTGTGAGTGGTTTAGTATTCCATCCGTGCTGGAGGTGTTCAGACTGGTTCACATCCAGCAAGGATCCTTTGAACATTCTTGCACTGGGATACTCCTGCCTGTGTAGGGGTATAGATATTACAGGGTGGGTACAGGTACAGGTGGCATCGCCCAGAACAGAACAAAGTCATTGACACTCATTCTCAGATAAAGTTGGGGGCGGCACGGTGTCGCAGCGGTAGAGTTGCTGCCTCACAGCGCCAGGGACCCGGGTTCAATCCTGACTACGGGTGCTGTCTGTACGGAGTTTGTACATTCTCCCATACAGCCATTCAGCTATTAAACATTACAACCTCAAATAAACTCTGAGCTACAATAGACTATTATTGTTATTATTGCATTATTATTGTTTTGATTTGTGTGTGTGTGTGTGTGTGCGTGTGTG
>NC_073393.1:882500-925000 GCF_028641065.1 Leucoraja erinaceus | reverse complement strand
TTCCCAATCGGCCACCATTTAGGTCTCGACCCGAAACGTCACTGTATCTCTAAACAATTGTGATTCCTAGATAAGTACACCCCTTGCCTCATAGGTCTCACTCGTTGGATGGTGTTATATCATTGATGTTGCCACATTTTTGTGCGATGGTCCCCACATCTTGAACATAACTTTGGCCATTTTAAAGAAGACCTCTTCCTTAACCAAGACCCTCTTTTTAGCTGGAATTAACAGTGCGTTGAAGATGCACATCCGAAGAAGGGTCTCGACCTGAAACGTCACCCATTCCTTCTCTTCAGAGATGCTGCCTGTCCTACTGAGTTACTCCAGCATTTTGTGTCTATCTTCAGTGTAAACCAGCATCTGCTGTTCCTCCCAATACAAGCTGGACGATGGCAGATAGATCTTAATGTGTCCATGTTAAAATGTATTCCAAATTCCACTTCAGTTTTGGGGAGATTTGAAATATGTGGATCTTTATCCCACTGGAAATATTTGTTTAAATGTTTTTATTAAGTACAATTGTGGGATCATTGTGTTGGGCGAGTCGTGTCCCAGACAGAACCATGACTTTTACCAACTTTATTTCCCTTGTATCAGTATTGAAGAACTCCGGTTCAAGCAGCAAGTAACCAGGAACTGTTCACCTATTGACAGTTTAAGAATTAGGGGTCGGCCATTTAGAACGGAGATGAGGAAAAACCTTTTCACTCAGAGTTGTGAATCTGTGGAATTCTCAGAGGGCGGTGGAGGCCAATTCACTGGATGTTTTCAAGAGAGAGCTAGATAGGGCTCTTAAAGACAGCGGAGTCAGGGGATATAACCATATAACCATATAACAATTACAGCACGGAAACATGCCATCTCGGCCCTACAAGTCCGTGCCAAACAACTTTTTTCCCCTTAGTCCCACCTGCCTGCACTCATACCATAACCCTCCATTCCCTTCTCATCCATATGCCTATCCAATTTATTTTTAAATGTTACCAACGAACCTGCCTCCACCACTTCCACTGGAAGCTCATTCCACACCGCCACCACTCTCTGAGTAAAGAAGTTCCCCCTCATGTTACCCCTAAACTTCTGTCCCTTAATTCTCAAGTCATGTCCTCTTGTTTGAATCTTCCCTATTCTCAAAGGGAAAAGCTTGTCCACATCAACTCTGTCTATCCCTCTCATCATTTTAAAGACCTCTATCAAGTCCCCCCTTAACCTTCTGCGCTCCAGAGAATAAAGCCCTAACTTATTCAACCTATCTCTGTAACTTAGTTGTTGAAACCCAGGCAACATTCTAGTAAATCTCCTCTGTACTCTCTCTATTTTGTTGACATCCTAAATGGGGTGAAGGCAGGAACGGGGTACTGATTGTGGATGATCAGCAATGATCACATTGAATGGCGGTGCTGGGCTGAATGGCCTCCTCGTGCACCTGTTATCTATTGTCACTGCTCCACCTCGCCCTCTCTCAGCTTCTGGTGCCTATCCACAGGGAGGATATATAGTGCCAGGTGTTTTACAGGTGAACATTAGCTTCTCCCAGTTGCCACGGTTCACCTATGCACCCGGGGCAATCTGCAGCAGCCAGCTAACGTCCCAACAATGTGTCTTTAGTATGTGGGCCAAAGCAGAGTAATGTGGGGCTAACACCCTCACAGTTCCAGGGAGAACGTGCAAACTTCACACAGACAGACAGACTCTACGCAAGGCCAGGGTTGAACCCAGCTGTTTGGAGCTGGGAGGCAGCAACTCATTGTACATCTTCTGGTCAAACATACGGCACCAGAGACACGGGTTCGATCCCTGCCTTGGGTACTGTCTGTGTGGAGTTTGCACGTTCTCCCTATGACCACGGGTAATCCACATTCCTCCCACTTCCCGTAGACGTGCAAGTTTGTACGTTAATTACCTTCTGTAAAATTGCCCCTAATGTTTAAGATGGGAAAGTGGGATAACATAGAACAGGTGATCGAGTGATCGATGGTTAGCATGGACTCGGTGGGCCGAATGGACTGTTTCCATGCTGTATCTCTAAACTCTAAACAAATGTCGACTCGTAGCTTAGTAGATCCTTGCCCCTTGCACCACATTGTTATTTGAATTTTAATAGGATATTCTTGCATCATTGACAGAGCGGGGGGCTGATGTTTTGCGCGCTGGTCCCCGCACCTTGAACCGTTTTTAAGAAGAGTTCCTTTTGCTGGAATGAAAAGTGTTTTGAAGGTGCAGTCTGAAGAACACAAAATGCTGGAGTAACTCAGCGGGACAGGCAGCATCTCTGGAGAGAAGGAACAGGCGACGTTTTGGGTCGAGACCCTTCTTCAGACTGAAGTAGGGTCTCAACCCGAAACGTCACCCATACCTTCTCTCCAGAGATGCTGCCTGTCCTGCTGCGTTACTCCAGCATTTTGTGACTGTCGAGGCAGTGTTTATCAAGTCGTCAAGTCAAGTTTATTTGTCACATACACATACGAGATGTGCAGTGAAATGAAAGTGGCAATGCTCGCAGACTTTTGTGCAAAAGACAAACAACAAAACAACCAAACAAATTATAAACACAATCATAACACACATATTCTTTTACATAATAAATAATGGAAGGAAAAACGTTCAGTAGAGTTAGTCCCTGGTGAGATAGGCGTTTACAGTCCGAATTGCCTCTGGGAAGAAACTCCTTCTCAACCTCTCCGTTCTCACCGCATGGCAACGGAGGCGTTTGCCTGACCGTAGCAGCTGGAACAGTCCGTTGCAGGGGTGGAAGGGGTCTCCCATGATTTTATTTGCTCTGGAGTTGCACCTCCTGTTGTATAGTTCCTGCAGGGGGGTGAGTGAAGTTCCCATAGTGCGTTCGGCCGAACGCACTACTCTCTGCAGAGCCTTCTTGTCCTTGGCAGAGCAATTCCCAAACCAGATGGTAATGTTCCCGGACAAGATGCTTTCCACCGCCGCTGCGTAGAAGCACTGGAGGATCCTCGGAGACACTCTGAATTTCCTCAATTGCCTGATAGAACGTGGACAAATAATGTGATGTGTGTGAGTGGCGCTGGAGGTAAGATGGGGGGGGGGGGGGGGGGGGGTGTAACAGCACAGTGTGTGTGTGTGTGTGTTGACACTGTGGTGATTTCACCTCTCCCTGAGGTGAGCAAGGGGAAGGTTCTCAACCTCACGTTAGCGATCGCTCGCTGTCATGTTAAATCTGCACAAGAGGATAAATTGTTTTATACCTAATCATTTAAAATTAGGTAGAAGGCCAAGTGCGTGCGTGCGTTTGTAAGCTTGTGATACCGGCACAACAGCTGTGCAGCCATAGGGTGCTGATTTAATAACTTTAGCCTACACACAAGGTAGCATGCATCAGCAGAATCGCTATCACAGGGGTGAGACCAAATACAACAGTGTCAGCTCAGCTCACAATCTGATGAGTTGTGCTCACTTTATCCGCTTCAGTTGGACCTGTATGTAAGTCTAAATTTGTCATTCTCCGGCATTGTAGATGTACATCTGTGGAACTCCCTGCCACAGAAGGTAGTTGAGGCCAGTTCATTGGCTCTATTTAAGAGGGAGTTAACTGTTGCCCTTGTGACTAAAGGGATCAGGGGGTATGGAGAGAAGGCAGGTACGGGATACTGAGTTGGATGATCGGCCATGATCATATTGAATGGCGAATGGTGCAGGCTGGAAGGGCCGAATGGCCTCTACTCCTGCACCTATTGTCTATGTTTCTATGTTTCTATATTTACAAGGTGTTAGCAATTTAACAGAGTGGAGTTCTGCCCCCAATGTGCACCAGTGTTTATATCCCTTTATCTCCCGTGCTGATTGATTGAGGCACGGTGGTGCAGCGGTAGAGTTGCTGCCTCACTGCACTCGTTGGAAACCCGGATGCTGTCTGTACGGAGTTTGCACGTTCTCCCCGTGACACGCGTGGGATTTCTCCGACGAATACTCCAAAGACGTGCAGGCTTGTAGGTTAATTGGCTTGGTGTAAATTGTAAAGTGTCCCCAGTGTGTGAAGGATAGTGTTAAGGTATCCCCGCAGACCCTTTAGCTTGCGGGGATCGCTGGTCGGTGCGGACTCGGTGGGCCGAAGGGCCTGTTTCCGTGCTGTATCACTAAACTAAACTAAACTAATGTAAACTATAGTCATCTCCAACGAGATGGATGTGACACCCAAAACCACCTGGGTCGCGTGGGGCGGGAGGATTGGGACAAAGGCGTACATTTGGCAGGCGTTTTGTTATTTTACACCTTAATTTGAGTTAGAAGTAGCAGTAATCTTGGCTAATTCTGTATTATATTACACAGACATTGAATAAAACCTTTGAGCTCAACCCAAGAGAAACTCGAGAAATAGGTTTCAGTCTGTAGCGGGTGGGGTCAGGGGTTATGGGGAGAAGGCAGGAGAATGGGGTTAGGAGGGAGAGATAGATCAGCCATGGTTGAATGGCGGAGTAGACTTGATGGGCCGAATGGCCCAATTCTGCTCCTATCCCACATGACCTTGTGAAGATGGGTCCCAACCCGATACATCACTCCTCCATGTTTCCAGGAACTCCGCCTGACCCGCTGAGTCTCCAGCACTCGAGTTTAGTTTATTGTCACGTGTACTGAGGTACAGTGAAAGGCTGTTGTTGCGTGCTAGCGTGCTAACGACATTACGTGATCAACATCGAGCCATTCACAGATTGTAGTTCAGGACCACTCTCTGGTCCAGTTGCCTGACAACAGGCCACTAGTGGAAACATCCTCTCCACATCCACTCTATCCAAGCTATCAATTTTGTCAACAGAGAGAGTACAGAGGAGATTTACTAGAATGTTGCCTGGGTTTCAACAACTAAGTTACAGAGATAGGTTGAATAAGTTAGGTCTTTATTCTCTGGAGCGCAGAAGGTTAAGGGGCGACTTGATAGAGGTCTTTAAAATGATGAGAGGGATAGACAGAGTTGATGTGGACAAGCTTTTCCCTTTGAGAATAGGGAAGATTCAAACAAGAGGACATGACTTGAGAATTAAGGGACAGAAGTTTAGGGGTAACATGAGGGGGAACTTCTTTACTCAGAGAGTGGTGGCGGTGTGGAATGAGCTTCCAGTGGAAGTGGTGGAGGCAGGTTCATTGGTATCATTTAAAAATAAATTGGATAGGCATATGGATGAGAAGGGAATGGAGGGTTATGGTATGAGTGCAGGCAGGTGGGACTAAGGGGAAAAAAAAGTTGTTCGGCACGGACTTGTAGGGCCGAGATGGCCTGTTTCCGTGCTGTAATTGTTATATGGTTTTAACAGCCGGGAAGAAACTGTCCCTGAATCTGGATGTGTGCGTTTTCACACTTCTGTACCTCTTGCCCGATGGGAGAGGGGAGAAGAGGGAGTGGCCGGGGTGAGACTTGTCTTTGACGATGCTGCTGGCCTTGCCGAGGCAGCGTGAGTGTTTGACGACATTGGGCCTGTACTCGCTGGAGTTTAGAAGGATGAGGGGGCACCTTGTTGAAAGGTACAGAATAATGAAAGGCCTGGATAGAGTGGATGTGGAGAGGATGTTTCCACTAGTGGGAGAGTCTAGGACTAGAGGTCACAGCCTCAGAATTAAAGGATGTTCCTTTAGGAAGGAGATTAGGAGGAATTTCTTTAGCCAGAGGGTGGTGAATCTGTGGAATTCTTTGCCACAGACGGGCGTGGAGGCCAAGTCAGGATGTATTTTTAAGGTGGAGATAGATTCTTGATTAGTACGGGTGTCGGTGGTTATGGGGAAATGGCAGAAGAATGGGGTTAGGAGGGAGAGATAGATCAGCCATGATTGACTGGCAAAGTGGACGATGGGCCGAATGGCCTAATTCTACTCCCCTATCCCTTTTGACCTTGTGATCTCAGTGTAGATGCACTTTGGGTCTTTCCGAGGTTTTGGACCTTGTATATGGAGCACAGGTTTTGTAAAGTACAATGTTGTCATTCATCAATAGGGAACAAACAAAGAATCTGGCGGTTCCCAGCTGAAAGTTTGAGAGAGTTTGATGTGTTTTTCAGATAAATTTGACCGATTGGGGCAACATTTGTGTGGTTTCTTTGAGATAGTTTGTGATTTATTAATGTTATTTTTAAAACTCAGCGCTCCCATTTCTTTTTGTGAAGTGTCAATAGACAATAGGTGCAGGAGTAGGCCATTCGGCCCTTCGAGCCAGCACCGCCATTCAATATGATCATGGCTGATCATCCCAACTCAGTATCCCGTACCTGCCTTCTCCCCATACCCCCTGATCCCCTTAGCCACAAGGGCCACATCTAACTCCCTCTTAAATATAGCCAATGAACTGGCCTCGACTACCCTCTGTGGCAGAGAGTTCCAGAGATTCACCACTCTCTGTGTGAAAAAAGTTCTCTTCATCTCGGTTTTAGAGGATTTCCCCCTTATCCTTAAGCTGTGACCCCTTGTCCTGGACTTCCCCAACATCGGGAGCAATCTTCCTGCATCTAGCCTGTCCAACCCCTTAAGAATTTTGTAAGTTTCTATAAAATCCCCTCTCAATCTCCTAAATTCTAGAGAGTATAAACCAAGTCTATCCAGTCTTTCTTCATAAGACAGTCCTGACATCCCAGGAATCAGTCTGGTGAATCTTCTCTGCACTCCCTCTATGGCAATAATGTCCTTCCTCAGATTTGGAGACCAAAACTGTACGCAACCATGACATTGTGAATCCTCCAACATTTTCGCCATCTCCAACGAGATCCCACCACTGGCCGCATCTTCCCATCTCCACCCCTTTCTGCTTTTTCCACAGAGACCGTCCCTCCACAACTCCCTGGTCAACTCGCCCCTTCCCACCCAAACCACCCCCTCCCCAGGTACTTTCCCCTGTAACCGCAGGAGATGCAACACCTGTCCAGTTACTTCCTCCTCAACTCCATCCAAGTACCCCGACAGTCTTTCCAGGTGAGGCAGAGGTTCACCTGCACCTCCTCCAACCTCATCTACTGTATCCGCTGTTCCAAGTGTCAACTTCTCTACATCGGCGAGACCAAGCGCAGGCTGGGCGATCGTTTCACTGAACACCTCCGCTCAGTCTGTCTAAACCAACCTGATCTCCCGGTGGCTCAGCACTTTAACTCCCCCTCAAATTCCCACACTGACCTTTCTGTCCTGGGCCTCCTCCAATGTCAGAGTGAGGCCCAGCGCAAATTGGAGGAACAGCACCTCATATTTCACTTGGGTAGTTTACACCCCAGCGGTATGAATATTGACTTCTCTAACTTCAGATAGCCCTTGCTGTCCCTCTCTCTCTCCATCCCCTCCCCCTTCCCAGTTCTCCCACTAGTCTCACTATCTCCGACTACATTCTATCTCTGCATTCTAGTCCACCCACTCCCCTGACATCAGTCTGAAGAAGGATCTAGACCTGAAACGTCACCCATTCCTTCTCACTGTATCTCTAAACAATTGTGACTCCTAGATAAGTAGATCCTACTTGTTCTCACTCGTTGGATGGTGTTACATCATTGATCTTGCCACATTTTTGTGCGATGGTCCCACATCTTGAACATAACTTTGGCCATTTTAAAGAAGACCTCTTCCAAAACCAAGACCCTCTCTTTAGCTGGAATTAAAAGTGTGTTGAAGATGCACGTCTGAAGAAGGGTCTCGACACAAAACGTCACCCATTCCTTCTCTCCAGAGATGCTGCCCGTCCCGCTGGGATACTCCAGCATTGTGTGTCTACCTGTGGTGAACCATGAGATGTTCCATCAACAGCCGTTCACCGTGTTGGTGCCTGAACCACAAGACTTTAGACCAGGGGTCCCCAACCCCTTTCGTCCCGTTTACCCCCCGGCAACTTTAACAGCACGTAACAATGTTGTTTCACTTATTTATGAACAACTAATGATGAACAGATACCGGTATCCCAGAACCAAACACGGCCAGTCAATGAGGCCAAACATGTACACATCCAGAATCAACAAATGTACCCCCTGGGGATAGATTTACCCCAGGTTGGGAACCCTTGCTTTAGAGATACAGCACGGAAACAGGCCTTGTAGTTCACCAAGTCCACACCGACCTGCGATCTCCGCACATTAACACGAGAGACAAGCTAATTAACCTACAAATCTGTACATCTTGGGAGTGTCAAGGGTCAAGTGAGTTTATTGTCATGTGTCCCTGTATAGGACAATGAAATTCTTGCTTTGCTTCAGCACAATAGAACATAGTAGGCATTGACTACAGAACAGATCAGTGTGTCCATATACCATAATATAAATATATACACACATGAATAAATAAACTGATAAAGTGCAAATAACAGAAAGTGGTTATTAATAATCAGAGTTTTGTCCGAGCCAGGTTTAATAGCCTGATGGCTGTGGGGAAGTAGCTATTCCTGAACCTGGTTGTTGCAGTCTTCAGGCTTAGTAGCAGGGAGATGAGTGTGTGGCCAGGATGGTGTGGGTCTTTGATGATACTGCCAGCCTTTTTGAGGCAGCGACTGCAATAAATCCCCTCGATGGAAGGAAGGTCAGAGCCGATGATGGACTGGGCAGTGTTTACTACTTTTTGTAGTCTATTCCTCGCCAGGGCGTTCAAGTTGTCGAACCAAGCCACGATGCAACCGGTCAGCATGCTCTCTACTGTGCACCTGTAGAAGTTAGAGAGAGTCTTCCTTGACAAACCGACTCTCCGTAATCTTCACAGGAAGTAGAGGCGCTGATGAGCTTTCTTGATAATTGCATCAGTGTTCTCAGACCAGGAAAGATCTTCAGAGATGTGCACGCCCAGGAATTTGAAGCTCTTGACCCTTTCAACCATTGACCCATTGATATAAACGGGACTATGGGTCCCCCTCCTACTCCTTCCAAAGTCCGCAATCAGTTCCTTGGTTTTGCTGGTGTTGAGGGCCAGGTTATTGTGCTGGCACCATATGGACAGTTGCTCGATCTCTCTTCTATACTCTGACTCATCACCATCAGTGATACGTCCCACAACAGTGGTGTCGTCAGTGAACTTGATGATGGAGTTCGCACTGTGACAGGCTACGCAGTCATGAGTATAGAGTGAGTACAGCAGGGGGCTGAGCACGCAGCCTTGTGGTGCTCCCGTGCTGATTGTTATCGAGTCGGGAGGAAACCAGAGATCTCGGAGAAAACCCACGCAGGTCACGGGGAGAACGTACAAACTCTGTGCAGACAGCGCCTGTAGTTGGGATCGAACCCGGGTCTCCGGCGCTGTGAGGCGGTGGCTCTACCCGCTGCTACACCGTGCCGCCCCTGCACTGCTCCTGTGTCGGACTATTCTATGTCCTTGTACTGTATGGGGTTAACGGTGGTGACGTGGCAGAGAAGATGGGAGAAAGCTGATGTAGTGACCTATACGCTTCCAATCACTAGAGTGTTCTGACCAATTAGGAGATCAGATTGTCATGTCCATCCCTGCATTTCTTTGACGTCAGCAGTTGAGACGTTGCTCACACATGTCTAGTCTGTCTAGTCTAGACTGTCATGTCTAGCTTCATCCTTGTCTGTCTGCGTTGTCCTGCTATTTCCCAGTGGCCGGACAACTGCAGCTTCATTGTCCAGTTAGTACTGATTGGACAAAGTAGCTGTTCAAAATAACTACAATTGTTTGGAGACCAAATAGGCAAAGTCTTTATTGTATCAGTTCAGTTTAGTTTATTGTCCCATGTAACGAGGTACAGTGAAAAGCCTTTGTTGCGTGCTAACCAGTCAGCAGAAACACAATACATGATTACAGTCGAGACATTCGCAGTGGAGAACTACGTTAAGGGAATAACGTTTAGTGCAAGGTAAAGCCAGCAAAGTCCGATCAAGGATAGCCCGAGGGTCACCAATGAGTAGATAGTAGTTCAGCACTGCTCTCTGGTTGTGGTTGGATGGTTCAGTTGCCTGATGGTTCAGCTGGGAAGAAACTGCCCCTGAATCTGGAGGTGTGCGTTCGTTTTCACACTTGTGTATCTCTTGCCCGATGGGAGAGGGGAGAAGAGGGAGTGACCTCAGGATGCGACTGGTCCTTGATGATGCTGCTGGCCTTGCCGATGTTGATGTCTATTGGCTGGGGGAGGGCCAAGGTACGTACAGGGACTGTAAACGTGTGTGAAGGAAGCATGAGTGAGTGTGTACACGTTGACAATCCCACGCAGGGAGTGGCTGCAGCTCCGAGCTTGCCACAAGTATCACCGTCACCACAAGCATTGTCTCACTGGCAGCCGGAGGTATTGGTGGTGCTTTGAGTGAAGAAATAGCTGCAGGGGGGGGGGGGGGGGGGGGGGGGGGGGGGGGGGGGGGAAGCCTGTAGCGATCGGGGAGCCTTCAAAGCTGGGGAAATTAATGAAAAAATTAAAATGATCAGAAGGAAATGGAAGACGCTACTGGCACTGTGGAATCTGGAAATCTGCATTCTCACTTGTATCGAGTGATGAAGGTGTTTGTCTGCTGCTGCAGAAAGAGTCGAGGACCAACCCCATGTGTTTCCTTGAAAGTAGCTCCAACAATCCAAATGTATTGATAGCTCCAGGCGTCATCCATTTTGGAAACAAATAATCATCAGGCTGGCTGTTTGTTTTGCAATTATCTTTAATATATTTTTGCGGAAGGTTTGGCCGATTTAGGCCATCAATTTTTTTAACATTTTATTTTTTGGAGCAAAATCAATAAATACTACACAGTGCCATTTCATATGGTGTGTATTTAAATAGAAAAGGCAGCTGTTATTCAATTAACCATGCCCCGATGATTGGCAGCCGCTGGCTACTAATTCACCAGAGCTGTTGTCATTAAAACCAGTGTTCACCCCCTCCAAAACAGTCCCTTAACCGGCCCACTCTCTCCAAGTTCCCACACGCCCAGTATCACTTGAACGATTCAGTGTTACTGGGGGGGAAAAAAAAGAAAAGCTTGCAACACAGAGGAAATAGTGAGTCAGATGTGTTTAATGTAAATATCCTGTCAGATCCCTTTCAGTAAATGACATGAGCAGATGATTAACAGTGTTCTCAATAGATTTTTGCATAATCTGCCAATTTAGTGAAACACTTCAACTATTCTCACAGAACATTAATTTTGTCATTTAAGATTTTGTAAATGTTCAAGTATGAAGCTGTTATAGAAATAAAACTATAGTTACTCCTTGTAGCAATAAGGGGCTGTGAATCCTGCACTGACTGCACACTTCAATGCATATCTGCTGGACAAGAAGTCTAGTTTTAGGGAGATAATATGCTGCCCAGACTACATACATCCTACTTATTAAATAGCAGGCGAGACTCTGCCCATCATTATTTCAATGGAGTTAACAAACTCAGAGCAACGTCTCAAATTACATTTTCGAGACTGACATAAAATATTAGGGTCATGGCAGGTGAGTTGAGGTTGTGGCATCTATACATACATGATTATTTATTTTGAACAGCGAGCTTTTTAGGTGGGAAACGAAAATAAAGCAAGTTGTGTGAGAGAGAGAGGCTTCACTGCTCAGTCCCGTGAGTTTTCTAAGAGCTACGAGATTGTAAAAATTCTGTAGGATTTACGATTCATTTTATAGGTTTCTTAGGATTTATTTTTTTATAAAACTCTGCAAAGAGTCTACTGGACCCTTTAGGATTTCTCTGAGTTATATCCTACGGCGAACTCTGGGAAGCAGAGGTAATTTCCTTTGCTCCATGCAAAGTCTCCAGGTTTTACAGTCTGGCCATTTGCGTTGGTTCTTTCAAGTTGGTGATTGCATAAGACAAAGTATCATTAAGCAATACCTTGAATGTAACCGCACTCAAATTGAGCAGTCTGGTGTCATGCTCAAAGCTACCTCAGAGGTGTTCTATACACAAAGGGAAGAGGATGAATGGCATGGAACTCTGGCAGGAGCTACACAGTGAATGGTCGCCTCTGGGTAGTGTTGTAGAGCAGAGGGATCTAGGAGTACAGGTGCATGGTTCCTTGAAGGTCGAGTCGCAGGTATATAAGGCGGTCAAAAAGGCTTTTGGCACTTTGGCCTTCATCAGTCAGAGTATTGAGTATAGAAGTTGGGAGGTCATGTTGCAGTTGTATAAGACGTTGGTGAGACCGGATTTAGAATATTGTGTTCAGTTCTGGGCACCATGTTATAGGAAAGATATTGTCAAGCTTGAAAGGTTCAGAGAAGATTTACGAGGATGTTGCCAGGACTAGAGGGTGTGAGCTACAGGGAGAGGTTGAGTAGGCTGGGTCTCTATTCCATGGAGTGCAGGAGGATGAGGGGAGATCTTATAGAGGTGTACAAAATCATGAGAGGAATATATTGGGTAGATGCACAGAGTCTCTTGCCCAGAGTAGGGGAATCGAGGACCAGAGGACATAGGTTCAAGGTGAAGGGGAAAAGGTTTAATAGGAATCTGAGAGGTAACTTTTCCACACAAAGGGTGGTGGGTGTATGGAACGAGCTGCCAGAGGAGGTAGTTGAGGCTGGGACTATCCCATCATTTAAGAAACTGTTGGACAGGTACATGGACAGGACAGGTTTAGAGGGATATGGACCAAACATGGGCAAGTGGGACTAGTGTAGATGGGGCATGTTGGCCAGTATGGGCAAGCTGGGCTGAAGGGCCTGTTTCCACACTGTATCACTCTATGACTGTATGTGATGCAGTTGACCTGCACACATAATGTAGAGACAAAAGGGACTGCAGATGCTGGAATCTTGTGTTGGAGTAACAGCGAGTCAGGCATCACCTGTGGAGGGAGTGGACAGGTGGCATTTCAGATCAATTGGAGGACGCTAGTGAAACGAGCTTGACAAGTGATGGGTGGAAAATAGACACAAAATGCCGGAGTAACTCAGCGGGACAGGACAGGCAGCATCTCTGTAGAGAAGGAATGGGTGACGTTTCAGGTCGAGACCCTTCTTCAGACTGAGAGTTTGGGGAGAGGGAGACACAGAGATAAGGATGTGTAAGGTGTGAAAATGAGACATCAAAGGGGATGAGGGTCAGGGGAAACATTGTCTGCTGGTGGAAAGTAAAAGCATAAAATTAAATGAGAGGGACATTCAGACTGGTGGGTGAACTAGGATGGGGGGATGGAGAGAGAGAGAGAGGGGGATGCAAGGGTTACTTGCAAAGTCAATTCCCTTAGTTTGTTTAGATATACAGCATGGAAACAGGCCCTTCGGCCCACAGAGTCCGTGCCGACCAGCGATCCCCGCACACTAACACTATCCTACACATCACTAGGGACAATTTACACTTACACCAAGCCAATTAACCAACAAACCTGCACGTCTTTGGATTGTGGGAGGAAACCGAAGTTCTCGAAGAAAACCCACCTAGATCTCGTGGGAGAACGTGCAAACTCTGTACAGACAGCACTGGTAGTCGGGATCAAACCCGGGTCTCTGGCGCTGCAAGCGCTGTAAGGAAGCAACTCTACCGCTGCCTGACCCGCTGAGTTACTCCAGCACTCTGTGTCTTTCTTCTGTGCAAACCAGCATCTGCAGTTCCTTCCCACACAAGTGATAGGTGGATACAGGTGGGGAGGGGGAGTTGAATGGAAGATTGTAGGCCAAAGGCTAAAAGATAAACATAGAAACATAGAAATTAGGTGCAGGAGTAGGCCATTCGGCCCTTCGAGCCTGCACCGCCATTCAATATGATCATGGCTGATCATCCAACTCAGTATCCCGTCCCTGCCTTCTCTCCATACCCCCTGATCCCCTTAGCCACAAGGGCCACATCTAACTCCCTCTTAAATATAGCCAATGAACTGTGGCCTCAACTACCCTCTGTGGCAGAGAGTTCCAGAGATTCACCACTCTCTGTGTGAAAAAAGTTCTTCTCATCTCGGTTTTAAAGGATTTCCCCCTTATCCTTAAGCTGTGACCCCTTGTCCTGGACTTCCCCAACATTGGGAACAATCTTCCTGCATCTAGCCTGTCCAACCCCTTAAGAATTTTGTAAGTTTCTATAAGAAAGTTGAGAGTGATATGGGCCAAGTGTGGGCATGTTGGACTAGTGCCGACGGGGCCTGTTGGTCGGTACGGGCAAGTTGGGCCGAAGGGCCTGTTTCCACAATGCGTGACTCTATCTATGACTCGATTCCATATATTTACCATTCTCTCACAACATTTAATAACATTGGTCAAGGGAGATCTACAATGTGAGATTTAAAATCAATAATGGATTCAGCAACAATTGACGTTGGTGGAGAATCAATGCTGGTGTTTGTGGACCTGATTCCCAACGTAACTCCTGGAAGGTGTTGGTTGGTTTTTTTAAGCCTTCATGTTTTACGCTTCGATGTTCCAGCCATGAAACAGTGTTTAGTTATCGTCTTCAACAGATGTAACATTTCCACATCACACTTTGCTCAATGATCTAAATTGCAGGGAATTACACTCCAAGAGTTCCCCCTGTTAGATCCTCCCCAACTATTCCAACTTTGACCAAGCCTTGCGCTGATATTAGATGACTTTACCATTCATCTTCTGGTTCTGAACCAGTAGACTCCTGTAAAAGAGTCTTGTGTTGTTTAATTTTTAATTTAATTTAGTTTACAGCATAGGAAGAGGCCCTTCAGCCCACCAAGTCCATGCCGACCATTAATCACCCGCTCGCACTAGTTCCGTGCTATCCCACTTTCCCATTCACTCCCTAACCACCAGGGGCCGATTATTATTAAGCTTCAGTGAAAAACCTTTTTCCTGCTATCCAATGAATGAAATAATAATGTACTTGAGTTACGATCAAACCAAACACAAGTGAAGCAAGTAGTGCGGGGAGAAAGGCCAGAGGATGTGACACTTCCACAGACAAAGTCCAATGTCCACAATCAACCTAAACTTGTGGACGGACCGATTGGGGAAGGATCTGTTCCCGTGTGTGGCGGTGCATGCGTTCAAACTTCTGTAGCTCCTGCAAGATCAATAGTTACGTTCCTCAATGAGGCGCGTGTGAACATCAGAACAATCTTAAAACAGAGCAAGACAATTATGGGATTAAAAATAGACAACTCAGCGGGTGCGGCAGCATCTATGGAGCGGAGGAAATAGGCGACGTTTCGGGACGAAACCTTTCTTCAGACGCACCCGTTGAGTTTCTCCAGCACTTTTGTCTACCTTCGATTTTCCAGCATCTGCAGTTCCGTCTTGAAAATTATAGAATTAAATCAGGAACCACTTTTGTGCAGAATCGAGAGGAATTCTAGAGTATGCTTGCTGCTATTTAGTGAAGACTCAGAATGATGGCAGTCTGAAGAAGAGTCTCCACCTGAAACGTTGCCTATTTCCTTAGCTCCACAGATGCTTGACCCGCCTACTCTGTTCACCTATCCAGCTCCACAGATGCTGCCTGACCCACCGAGTTATGGTGCAGCAGCATCTATGGAGCTAAGGAAATAGGCAACGTTTCGGGCCGAACGTTCTGGAAATAGGCAACGTTTCGGGCCGAAACCCGAAAGGGTTTCGGCCCGAAACATTGCCTATTTCCTTAGCTCCATAGATGCTGCTGCACCCGCTGAGTTACTCCAGCACTCTGTGAAACGTCACCTATCCATGTTCTCCACAGATGCTGCCTGACCCGCTGAGTTACTCCAGCACTCTGTGAAACGTCACCTATCCATGTTCTCCACAGATGCTGCCTGACAGTGAAACGTCACCTATCCATGTTCCCCACAGATGCTGCCTGACCCGCTGAGTTACTCCAGCACTCTGTGTCTGTCTGATGGGGAATGTTGGATTGTGACAGAGATCAGGACTCTTGGCTTATTCTGATCTTGTTACCCTAACGGTTCTGTAGCATCATTCAGGGAAAATTTTAAATGATTGAGGTTGAAATGTGACAACGTTCCAGGTAGAACACTCAGCTGAGAATCTTCCTGGCTGGATCTATTTGAACCAAATCGCCTATTTCGATGTTTTAAGTTTCTGTGATTAAAACTAGCCTGGCAACTGAAGGATAAAACTGTATCGCATGAGTTGATGCAGAGTAACTAGCGCTGAAGATAGACACAAAATGCTGGAGTAATTCAGCGGGTCAGGCAGCATCTGTGGAGAACATGGATAGGTGACGTTTCACAGAGTGCTGGAGTAACTCAGCGGGTCAGGCAGCATCTCCGGAGAGAGTGAATGGGGGATGTCGAGACCCTTCTTCAGACCCTAAACGTCATCTATTCCTTATCTCTAAGGGCAGCACGGTGGCCCAGCGGTAGAGTTGCTGCCTCACAGCGCCAGCGACCCGGGTTCAACCCCGACTACAGGTGCTGTCTGTACGGAGTTTGTACGTTCTCCCTGTGACCTGCGTGGGTTTTCTCCGGGATCTCTGGTTTCGTCCCACACTCCAAATACATACAGGTTTGGAGGTTAATTGGCTTGGTGTAAATGTAAAATTGTCCCTAGTGTGTGTAGGATGGTGTCGGTGCAGACTCGGTGGGCCGAATGGCCTGTTCCCGTGCTATATCTCTCGACTAAACTAAGATGCAGTCTGACCCAGTGAGTTACTCCAGGTTTTTGTGTCCGCTGGCAGTTGCCAGCCAGGGGAAGGGTGAAGAGCAGTAAAACCTCGTGTACGCAGGGGTCATCTCAAACATGGTCACTCCAACATGTTGTGTCTGTTTGGCCACCGTTTAGGGAATTGAATCTCTTCCCCCCACCCTGTGTGGCAGCATAAGTGTTCTCGGTGCAGGAAGGAACTATAGATGCTGGTTTACACTGAAGATAGACACAAAGGGCTGGAGTAACTCAGCGGGTCAGGCAGCATCTGTGGAGAATATGGATAGGTGACGTTTCACAGAGTGCTGGAGTAACTCAGCGGGTCAGGCAGCATCTGTGGAGAACGTGGATAGGTGACGTTTCGGGTCAGGACCCTTCTTCGGAGTGAAGTAGGCGGAAGGGACATAGGAATGTAGGAAAGAGATCTGTTGCCAGCCAGAACATAGCCGGGATGGCAACAGATGACCAAGGAAGACTGGTGCCCACAATGGCCCATTGTTGGCTGGGGAAGAGTTGATAATGAAGGTGAATTAATTGGTAGGTCTAAGACCAGGTGTTAATGAAGGTTCATTCACTGTGTAGAATTGCCAATTGATCTGTGGTGGTGAATCTGTGGAATTCTTTGCCACAGTCGGCTGTGGAGACCAAGTCAGTGGATATTTTTAATGCAGAGATTGATAGATTCTTGATCAGTACGGGTGTCAGGGGTTATGGGGATAAGGCAGGAGAATGGGGTTAAGAGGCAGAGATAGATCAGCCATGATTGAATGGTGGAGTAGACTTGATGGGCCGAATGGCCTAATTCTCCTATTCCGTATGACCTATGCCCTTATGAATCACACAGAGTGGTGGTGAATCTGTGGAATTCTCTGCCACAGAGGGTAGTTGAGGCCAGTTCATTGGCTATATTTAAGAGGGAGTTAGATGTGGCCCTTGTGGCTAAAGGGATCAGGGGGTATGGAGAGAAGGCAGGTACAGGATACTGAGTTGGATGATCAGCCATGATCATATTGAATGGCGGTGCAGGCTCGAAGGGCCGAATGGGCCTACTCCTGCACCTAATTTCTATGTTTCGATGTTTCTTTGAATCAGCTTGAATGGGCACTAAATGCTGAGTCTTTTGAGGGGACGATAGGGGCTATGGTGTGTAAATTTGAGGCTGAGACTGATGTGAGGTGAGAACTGGGCAGAGCAGTGGCAGATGGAATTTAATCCTGACTATAGTGAACACAACTGGGATGGCCAGTTGTGCTAGGACATGGAGTAAATGGCAGGGACCTTCGTAGTGTTGAGATTACAGAGTGAGCTGGAGATACATGTCCATAGTTGAGTGAATGTGGTGGGGACAGTGGGATTAGCACCTGGTCCGTTTGCCTGTGTGGGCCGAGATGTTAGTGGTGTGATATCACACTGCGGTTGTATGGAATGTTGGGTCAACCACAGTTAGAGCATTGTGTTCACGTCTGGCCACCACCACTGCCAGTAACATCTTCTGTTGTGCTGCTGTTGTGCTGCTGCAAGTAACAATGTCATTACACAACATTAAAACACTCTGGACACTTGAGGATGTGGGAGGGGATCTTATTGAAACATATAAGATTATTAAGGGTTTGGACACGCTAGAGGCAGGAAACATGTTCCCGATGATGGGGGAGTCCAGAACCAGGGGCCACACAGTTTAAGAATAAGGGATAAGCCATTTAGAACGGAGACGAGGAAACACTAAATCACACAGAGAGTTCTCCCCATAACCCCTGACACTAGAACTGTACAGGCCACAGATCCTTGGTAGAAAGGACTGCAGCATCCACACAGTCACAAGGATAGATGGTTGGCAGAATGGTCTGCGATGTTGAGCGTTACTACACACATTGTCACAAGTGCAACTCACATTCAGCTGATCCTCTCCATGCAGGAGCAAACTCCACCTCATAAAAACGGGGAGTTGATAGTCAGAAAGCTTCTTTTATTGTATTTTCTAATGAAGTTTTAATGCATTTGCTACAATTGATTCAAAGGCTTTTAATGTGTGTGTATACACCACTCCTGAGCAAGGCAATATATTTCAAATGACGTTCTTTGAGAGCTGGGAATGTACAGGCCACATAAATAATGCCAGGATATGGCTGTTGCACTAAACGCACAAAAGCCACATACATTTCTTTCAAGCTTGTGGATATATTAATAGCTTAAAGAGATGATACTCCATTTATTAGCTTACAGGGGCCACATTTTACAGTGAGTGCATTAAGTATGAACCTGGTTGACAGCCCTGTTACTTCAGAATGTAGGGATATTTCAAAAATATTAGCAATAAATTTAATCCACAAATCATACGGTCATGTGATAGGAATAGAATTAGGCCATTCGGCCCATCAAGCCTACACCATTCAATCATGGCAGATCTATCTCTCCCTCCTAACCCCAATGTCCTGCCTTCTGCCCGTAACCTCTGACACCCGCAAGAAATGATTAGAGCACAGAAATATTTGATATATTTTCCATCAGAGGTTATGGGGAGAGGACAGGAGAATGGGGTTAGGAGGGAGAGATAGATCAGCCATGGTTGAATGGAGGAGTAGACTTGATGGGCTGAATGGCCTAATTCTACTCCTGGTCCTTAAAGGGCCGGTCCCACCAGCATGCGACTGCATGCGGCAAGCGCGACCTAACGTGGTCCCTTGAGCCGTACGGCCTCGCGGGGCCGGTCCCACTTCGATCGCCGGAGCCGTGTTGAATTGTGCGGAGCTGGTCCCGACATCGCGCGGGGCTCCGGAAAACTAACCGCGTTCAAAAATTCCGCGCGGCAACGGCCCGCTGGCCCACAGCCGCCTCGACGCCGTACGTCACGTGCAAACTTCCCGCGGACTTCGCTCGAACTTCACGTCACTCACTCGACCTCCGCGCGCCCCCGCTTCCGGTTTGGTCGCGCTTGCCGCACGCAGGGCGCATGCACGTGGGACAGGCCCTTATGACCTTATGAAAATGCAGCTGGTGAGTCGGAACATTGCTCAGTCGTTAAACCCGTGAGGTTTGTGACAAGAACAACCCAGTTGCTGTTGTACTTCAGCCAATGATTCCGTTTATTGGCATTGTCTAGCGCTTTGGATCAGTTAGATACCGTGACTCTGTGCAATGCTGAGTGGAGCAAAATAGATATGACTTCATAACTAAAATGGTGAAAATAGAAACATGGTTTATGTTAGTTTATGAGTCAAATATTGGAGAATGTCCAAACATCAAAATGGGACTGCTGTCATAGAAACATAGAAAATAGGTGCAGGAGTAGAGGCCATTCGGCCCTTCCAGCCTGCACCACCATTCAATATGATCATGGCTGATCATCCAACTCAGTATCCCGTACCTGCCTTCTCTCCATACCCCCTGATCCCTTTAGCCACAAGGGCCACATCTAACTCCCTCTTAAATATAGCCAATGAACTGTGGCCTCAACTACCTTCTGCGGGAGAGAATTCCAGTCTCTGTGTGAAAAAAGTTTTCCTCATCTCAGTCCTAAAAGATTTCCCCCTTATCCTTAAACTGTGACCCCTTGTTCTGGTCATGTGTTCTCCATGTCTGTTTGTGAAATATCAGAACTGTCTAAGGTCAGTGAATGGAACGGTCATTGTTTGGAAGCTTCTGGTGACCTGCTGGCTGGCAGCTTCAGGCTCCATGTGATGGTGGCGCAGCGGGTAGAGCTGCTGCCTCACAGCGCCAGTGACCCGGGTTCAATCCTGACTACGGGTGCTGTCTGTGTGGAGTTTGCATGTTCTGCCCGTGACCTGCATGGGTTTTCTCCGGGTGCTCCAGTCTCCTCCCAAACTCCAAGTACATACAGGGTTGTAGGCTAAATGTGCAGGAAGGAACTGCAGATGCTGGTTTAAACTGAAGAGAGACACACAATGCTGGAGTAACTCAGCGGGTCAAGCAATATCTGTGGAGAGAAGGAATGGGTGACCTTTCGTCTTGACCCCAAACGTCACTCAATGCTTTTCTCCAAAGCTGCTGCCTGACCCATATAACCATATAGCAATTACAGCACGGAAACAGGCCATCTCGGCCCTACAAGTCCGTGCCGAACAACTTTTTTTCCCTTAGTCCCACCTGCCTGCACTCATACCATAACACTCCATTCCCTTCTCATCCATATGCCTATCCAATTTATTTTTAAATGATACCAACGAACCTGCCTCCACCACTTCCACTGGAAGCTCATTCCACACCGCTACCACTCTCTGAGTAAAGAAGTTCCCCCTCATGTTACCCCTAAACTTCTGTCCCTTAATTCTGAAGTCATGACCCGCTGAGTTACTCCAGATTTTTGTGTCTATCTCAGCTTTATTGGGCAATTGGTTGTAAATTGTCCGTGGTGTGTAGGATAGCGCTAGTGTACGGGGTGATCGCTGGTCGGCGCGGGTTCCGTGGGTCGAATGGCATATTTCTGCGCTGTATCTCTAAACTAAACTAAACTGAAACCTCTCCCCCACCCCCCTCCCCTCCCAACCTATTCTGCATTGATCCTGTGACCAATACTATGACTTGGCCCATCGATACCTCTAGTCTTCAGTCCAGTGATACTTAGAGATAATATATATAAGCATCTAGATAAACAGGGTCTGATTAGGAACAGTCAACATGGATTTGTGCCTGGAAGGTCATGTTTGACTAATCTTCTTGAATTTGTTGAAGAGGTTACTAGGGAAATTGACGAGGGTAAAGCAGTGGATGTTGTCTATATGGACTTTAGTAAGGCCTTTGACAAGGTTCCTCATGGAAGGTTGGTTAAGAAGGTTCAACTGTTGGGTATAAATGCAGGAATAGCAAGATGGATTCAACAGTGGCTGAATGGGACAAGCCAGAGGGCAATGGTGGATGGCTGTTTATCGGGTTGGAGGCAGGTGACTAGTGGGGTGCCTCAGGGATCTGTGTTGGGTCCTTTGTTGTTTGTCATGTACATCAATGATCTGGATGAAGGTGTGGTAAATTGGATTAGTAAGTATGCAGATGATACCAAGATAGGGGGTGTTGTGGATAATGAAGAGGATTTCCAAAGTCTGCAGAGTGATTTAGGCCATTTGGAAAAATGGGCTGAAAGATGGCAGATGGAGTTTAATGCTGATAAATGTGAGGTGCTACACCTTGGCAGGACAAATCAAAATAGGACGTACATGGTAAATGGTAGGGAATTGAAGAATACAGTTGAACAGAGGGATCTGGGTATAACTGTGCATAGTTCCTTGAAGGTGGAATCTCATATAGATAGGGTGGTAAAGAAAGCATTTGGTATGCTAGCCTTTATAAATCAGAGCATTGAGTATATAGAAGCTGGGATGTAATGTTAAAATTGTACAAGGCATTGGTGAGACCAAATCTGGAGTATGGTGTACACCTTTTGGTCGCCCAATTATAGGAAGGATGTCAACAAAATAGAGAGAGTACAGAGGAGATTTACTAGAATGTTGCCTGGGTTTCAACAACTAAGTTACAGAGATAGGTTGAATAAGTTAGGTCTTTATTCTCTGGAGCGCAGAAGGTTAAGGGGGGACTTGATAGAGGTCTTTAAAATGATGAGAGGGATAGACAGAGTTGATGTGGACAAGCTTTCCCCTTTGAGAATAGGGAAGATTCAAACAAGAGGACATGACTTCAGAATTAAGGGACAGAAGTTTAGGGGTATTATGAGGGGGAACTTCTTTACGCAGAGAGTGGTAGCGGTGTGGAATGAGCTTCCAGTGGAAGTGGTGGAGGCAGGTTCATTGGTATCATTTAAAAATAAATTGGATAGGCATATGGATGAGAAGGGAATGGAGGGTTATGGTACGAGTGCAGGCAGGTGGGACTAAGGGGAAAAAAATTTGTTCGGCATGGACTTGTAGGGCCGAGATGGCCTGTTTCCGTGCTGTAATTGTTATTTGGTTATATGGTTATATGGTTTATGGTTATATTTTGGCGCCCCCAGTATTAAGTTGTTAGCAGCGCCGCCATTCGTATAAACATCAACAATTTGAAGTGGATTTAACAAAAGTGCAGCATAAAATGTCGGAGAAATAATTTGAATATAATTCCCCGGCATCTGGGAAGTACGGTGGGATTAGTAGTGAACCACTTCACATCAGAAGCTGGCTTCCTTCATGATACTGTGTCACAACTCAGAGGTGTGTCTGGAGAAAGCAGACACCATAATCTCCCATCAAGGAGTAACAATGCCACATGGAATCCTATCTTGGATGCTATTCGTGTTAAAAGTTCACTTTCACTCAAGAATATTATTTTACGCCCAGGCTAATAATCCTTTTGGGGGATAAAAGGAGGCATGCAAATTGTTTTCCTTAAGCACATACCAGCGAATCAGTCTGAAGAAGGATCCCGACCCAAAACGTCACCTATCCATGTTCTCCACAGATGCTGCCTGGCCCGCTGAGTTACTCCAGCACTTTGTATCTTTTTTTGTGAAAGATTGTGGACTAATTGACAGTCTCTGGCAGGCTTCACCGTGCTGGGCAAACACACGTTATCTCAAGTCACAAACCCACTCATCCCACAACGTCACATTGTAATAATTAAACATTACTGCTCCCAAACTCAATGACTGAGTTAACACTTGTCTCGGTGGTGACTGGAGGGGCTGGCCAGGCAGAGACTGTGCCAACACCTAATTCTACACCGAGTGGACAGGACGGAACTTAGAAACATAGAACATAGAAACATAGAAACATAGAAATTAGGTGCAGGAGTAGGCCATTCGGCCCTTCGAGCCTGCACCGCCATTCAATATGATCATGGCTGATCATCCAACTCAGTATCCCGTACCTGCCTTCTCTCCATATCCCCTGACTCCTTTAGCCCTAAGAGCCACATCCAATTCTCTCTTGAAAACATCCAGTGAATTGGCCTCCACTGCCTTCTGTGGCAGAGAATTCCACAGATTCCCAACTCTCTGGGTGGAAAGGTTGTTCCGCTTCTCAGTTCTAAATGGCCGACCCCTTATTCTTAAACTGTGACCCTTGGCTCTGGACTCCCCCAAGATGGGGAACGGGACGAGACGGGGAGGGATGTACTGACCTAGACTGGCGGAGTTGTAGCGTCTCACGGCAAGTCTGAATACTGAGTTCCAGACAGCTCCACCAGCAATACACACCTGCACCTCGTTAGTATTCCCACTTATTAAATACATTCCCATGTTGAGAACGCCTGCCTCTAATAAAGGCCCCACTCCTGGCCAGAGCATGAATCACTTTAATTGGCCAGGAAGGATTTAGAAGGCAGCCTCATGGTAATATTTAGATTGTTCCAAGTACTCCTGGTTGAAAGGGGGGGGGGGGAGCGGGGGAGGGGGAGCGGGAGGGGAGGGGACGAGGGGGAGGAAGTGGAGTGGGAAGTGGGATGAGGGGGAAGGGGGATGTGGGGTTGGAGGTTGCCCTGCGTTTGTCGGCACTGGGCCTGTACTCGCTGGAGTTTAGAAGATTGAGGGGGGACCTCATTGAAACGTACAGAATAGTGAAAGGCCTGGATAGAGTGGATGTGGAGAGGATGTTTCCACTGGTGGGAGAGTCTAGGACTAGAGGTCACAGTCTCAGAATTAAAGGGCGTTCCTTTAGGATGGAGATGAGGAGGAATTTCCTTAATCAGAGGGTGGTGAATCTGTGGGATTATTTGCCATAGACGGCTGTGGAGGCCACAAGTCAGTGGATATTTTTACGGCAGAGAAAGATTCTTGATTAGTGCGGGTGTCAGGGGTTATGGGGAGTAGGCAGGAGAATGGGGTTAGGAGGGAGAGATAGATCAGCCATGATTGAGTGGCGGAATAGACTCGATGGGCCGAATGGCCTAATCCTGCTCCTATCCCTGATGACTCCCCGGTGCGGGGAGTGATTGAATCGACACACATTGGGTGTGAGACCCCCTCGCCTCTCAGCACTGATGTAGCAGCATGTGGGCACTGTAGGGCAGGTTGTTGTCTCTTGAGGGTTAGAAGGTCCATCCAGCCCTGGAGTGTCATTTGTGCCCAAGCCGGCTGCCTGCCCCTTTTACGGGGTTACGCCCGCACCCGGGTGCTACTAGAAAAACGTCTACGCGCTGTCAATAAGGATGGCGATATCGTTGCATAGTAGTTTATTTCGTGTTGAAGAATATTTGTTTGACTTGTATTACGGCGGTGAGTTTGTATTGATTTAGTTTGTACTGTGCATATTATTTGTAAAATAAATGAATAAATTATTTTTGGATAAAAAAATAAGGAGGGAGCATTTGTGAGCAAGTGCATGTTGAGGCCAGGACTCTGTAAGTCTAACAATGTAACGTTGCTTTCTCCATGGCCCTGAGAAACTGGCCAATGGTATTGGTAGCCAACGTTTTATGGGTCGCATGAAAAACAAAGTGTTTGACTGTACTCAGGTACATGTGAAAATAAATAATTGCTTCATTGATAAATCCCTGCCTGAGAGTTATAATGAGCCAACAAGCTGTAGAGGGAGAACATTCTTAACCTTGCAGCAATTAGTATTAAAAGATTTCCTTCTGAAACTTGGCTAAGTTTACCTAGAAACAGAAAAGTAGGTGCAGGGGTAAGCTATTCGGGTCTTCGAACCAGCACCGCCATTCAATATGATCATGGCTGGCCATGTAAAATCAGTACACCAAATCCACTTTAAATTCCAGTGAATACAAGCCCAGTCTACCCATTCTTTCAGCATATGACAGTCCCACCATCCTGGGAATTAACCTGGTGAACCTACGCTGCACTCCCTCAATAGCAAGAATGTCCTTCCTCAAATTAGGAGACCAAAAGTGCACACAATACTCCAGGTGTGGTCTCACCTGGGCTCTGTACAACAGCAGATGTACCTCCTTGCTCCTGGACTCAAATCCTCAAAGGTTTTGTGTTCCTGTACGGTGATTATGTTGGGGTACATGTTTCTTGCAGCTCTGCAGGCAGGGTGTGTAAACTCATGATAGACACACAGAGCTGAAGTAACTCAGTGGGACCGGCAGCATCTCTGGAGAGAAGGAATGGGTGACGTTTCGGGTCGAGACCCTTCTTCAGACCGTGCATGTATAAGCTCCTGCTTGCTAATGTTTCACAATAGAGTCTGTTTGAGAAACTGTGCAGGGATTTGAACAATTGCAGCCACTCAGCATCCCCTTTGACCAAAGCCCCCCGCACCTGAGTGGCTAAGTAATACTGTACCTTTAATAGTTTTCATGCATGTTCAATGTTCAGATTCAGATTCAGATTCAGATTCAATTTTAATTGTCATTGTCAGTGTACAGTACAGAGACAACGAAATGCATTTAGCATCTCCCTTGAAGAGCGACATAGCAAACGATTTGAATAAATAATAATAAGTGTCCGGGGGGGGGGGGGTGATTGGCAGTCACCGAGGTACGTTGTTGAGTAGAGTGACAGCCGCCGGGAAGAAGCTGTTCCTCGACCTGCTGGTTCGGCAACGGAGAGACCTGTAGCGCCTCCCGGATGGTAGGAGGGTAAACAGTCCATGGTTGGGGTGAGAGCAGTCCTTGGCGATGCTGAGCGCCCTCCGCAGACAGCGCTTGCTTTGGACAGACTCAATGGAGGGGAGCGTGGAACCGGTGATGCGTTGGGCAATTTTCACCACCCTCTGCAATGCCTTCCGGTCGGAGACAGAGCAGTTGCCATACCATACTGTGATGCAGTTGGTAAGGATGCTCTCGATGGTGCAGCGGTAGAAGTTCACCAGGATCTGAGGAGACAGATGGACCTTCTTCAGTCTCCTCAGGAAGAAGAGACGCTGATGAGCCTTCTTGATCAGAGTAGAGGTATTGTGGGTCCAAGAGAGGTCATCGGAGATGTTGACTCCCAGGAACCTGAAGCTAGAAACACGTTCCATCAATGTGTGTGTTTGAAAACATTTTATCTTCTGTGCACCTCGATAAATGAACAGCACCCTCCTCCAGTCTCCACCCAAAACGTTGCCAATTCCTTCTCTCCACAGATGCTGCCTCACCCGCTGAGTTTCTCCAGCAGTTTTTGTTTACCTTTGATTTTTTCCAGCATCTGCAATTCTTTCTTAAACAAGCACCAAAAATGTAATGAGTTTTCAAGGCAGACACATTGCTGGGGTTGGAACTGTTTAGCAAGCACATACTCTGGGATTATTTCCGCTGGTAAGATTTCTTCCAACGTATTATGTCAGTGCCACCTGAACTGGGAACGCTGGTTGCATGGTACACAAATCAAAACGGCACCTTATGGACAGATTAGTAGGAATGCTTTCAGCTCATTGAAGTAACATGCGTTACAAAGGTTTATTGAATTCTAAACCTCTCTGAGAATTCCATGTTCCCACCTATTGTGTCTCTGCTTGTCAAGCTGAAGTGTAGCTTCACCTCTAAACACGCCAGCGATTGGCGACCTGTAGCATTGAATATGCACGAACATATACATTTAAAATTATTAAGGGATTGGACACGTTAGATGCAGGAAACATGTTCCCCGTGTTGGGGGAATCAAGAACCAGGGGCCACAGTTTAAGAATAAAGGCTCAGGTCATTTAGGACAGAGATGAGGAAAAACCTTTTCACCAAGAGTTGTGAATCTGTGGAATTCCCTGCCACAGAAGGCAGTGGAGGCCAATTCACTGGATGTTTTCAACAGAGAGTTAGATAGAGCTCTTGGGGTGTGAGGTTATCCATTTTGGTGGCAAAAACAGGAAAGTAGACTATTATCTAAATGGTGGCCGGCTAGGAAAAGGGGAGATGCAACGAGACCTGGGTGTCATGGTACACCAGTCATTGAAGGTAGGCATGCAGGTGCAGCAGGCAGTGAAGAAAGCGAATGGTATGTTAGCTTTCATAGCAAAAGGATTTGAGTATAGGAGCAGGGAGGTTCTACTGCAGTTGTACAGGGTCTTGGTGAGACCACACCTGGAGTATTGCGTACAGTTTTGGTCTCCAAATCTGAGTAAGGACATTATTGCCATAGAGGGAGTGCAGAGAAGGTTCACCAGACTGATTCCTGGGATGTCAGGACTGTCTTATGAAGAAAGACTGGATAGACTTGGTTTATACTCTCTAGAATTTAGGAGACTGAGAGGGGATCTTATAGAAACTTACAACATTCTTAAGGGGTTGGACAGGCTAGATGCAGGAAGATTGCTCCCGATGTTGGGGAAGTCCAGGGCAAGGGGTCACAGCTTAAGGATAAGGGGGAAATCCTTTAAAACCGAGATGAGAAGAACTTTTTTCACACAGAGAGTGGTGAATCTCTGGAACTCTCTGCCACAGAGGGTAGTTGAGGCCAGTTCATTGGCTATACTTAAGAGGGAGTTAGATGTGGCCCTTGTGGCTAAGGGGATCAGAGGGTATGGAGAGAAGGCAGGTACGGGATACTGAGTTGGATGATCAGCCATGATCATATTGAATGGCGGTGCAGGCTCGAAGGGCCGAATGGCCTACTCCTGCACCTAATATCTATGTTTCTATGTTTCTAACAGAATCAAGGGATATGGGGAGAAGGCAGGAACGGGTACTGATTGTGGATGATCAGCCATGATCTTATTGAATGGCGGTGCTGGCTCTGAGGGCCAAATGGCCTACTCCTGCACCTATTGTCTATGTACCTATGAACTCAATGTCCTGTCAGAGTTTAGATACTTTGACCCAATGATTATGGATGCTTCAAAGCATTAACAATAAAACTAATGCTTCTTGGCAGCAACAGGGTCTATAATCCTTACAGAAATGGAAATAAAACTAGAAATAGAACAGTTACTGATGAACAATATGATATTGTGTCATCTGCTCCGTTTGGTCCCAATCTTGTTGATGGAACTTCCTGAACCGCTCATGAATCACTTATTCCATCATCTTCATTGTAATCCAAATAATGTCATGACCTCTGTGTCACCTGATTATATTACTATATAATATTTGACAAATGGAACCTTTACTTCCTGTCCCCTTCTCTACTGCTTCCTTTCCTTAAAAGTGACAAAGTCACGTACGTTGACAGAAATGCTGGAGAAACTCAGCGGGTGAGGCAGCATCTATGGAGCGAAGGACGATATCCTTCTTCAGACTGAAGGGTCTTGATCCGAAACGCCGCCTATTTCCTTCGCTCCATAGATGCTGCTGCACCCGCTGAGTTTCTCCAGCATTTTTGTCTACCTGCGACTTTTCCAGAATCTGCAGTTCTTTCTTAAACAAATGACGTGTGTTTAGAGTATGTAGCTCAGTGTTATTGTAAACCCAACATATACATCATCATGTATGTAGGGTGGCACGGTGGTGCAGCGGGTAGAGCTGCTGCCTCACAGCGCCAGAGACCCAGGTTCCATCCTGACTACGGGCGCTGTCTGTACGGAGTTTGCACGTTCTCCCCGTGACCTGCGTGGGTTTTCTCCGGGTGCTCCGGTTTCCTCCCACACTCCAAAGACGTGCAGGTTTGTAGGTTAATTGTCTTCAGTAAAATTGTAAATTGTCCCCAGTGTGTGTAGGATAGTGTTAGTGTGCGGGGATCGCTGGTCGGCACGGACTCAGTGGGTTGAACGGCCTGTTTCTGTGCAGTATCTCTAAACTATGGCTATGTGCTGTGGCTGAGAGGAGGGCGCTGCAGGGAATTATAAAAACTGCGCAGCGCATTACAAATGCTAACCTGCCCTCCTTGGATGACATATACAAGGCCTGATGCTTGCGCAGGGCCATAAATATCAATAAGGACACATCCCACCCTGCCAACCACCTTGTTACTCTGCTACCCTTCGGGAGGCGATTCAGGTCTCAGCAGGCTCGCACTGGTAGACTAAAAAATAGTTTCTACCATTGTGCGATAAAAGAGCTTAACTCCAATAGTGAACATTGGGAAGCAAGAAGTAACTTCGAGGAATACCGCTAAATTCTTTTAATCTCTTTTAAAAATGTATTTAATATTCTACTATTAACTGTACATATGTGCATTGGTGTCGTCTTGTATTTCTTTTAACGGAGGAGAAGCAAATGGAATTTTGTTGCTCAGTTTTGTGCAATGACAATAAACATATTCTATTCTAAACTAAATAATTATGAACATGAAATCAATAATTAGTTTTTAAAGTGTTTTAAAACAAAACGAATCAGGATGCGTACAGGAAAGTTCGATGGGCAATGCTTAAAGGAGATGTACGGGGCTGGTTTGTATAGTGTAGGTTTGTTTTAGAGGGTGGTGGGTGCCTGGGGTGAGGGTGGAGGCAGTTTAGACAGGCACGTGGATATGCAGGGAATGGAGGGATATGGGTCACATGCAGGCAGAGGGGATTAGTTTACCGGCATCATGTTCGGGGGTTATGGGGAGAAGGGAGGAAAATGGGGTTCGGAGGGAGTGATGGATCAGCCATGATTAAATGGTAGAGTAGACAAGATGGGCCGAATGGCCTAATTGTACTCCCATCACTTATGACCTTATGAACCGTTCTATGTTCTCTGTTCAACAAAGTGGATTTACGTTGAAACCTCTCTGTAACTGTATCAGTAATTTATCCAGTCTGAAACGCCTATAGGTTCTAGGAGCAGAATTAGGCCATTCGGCCCATCAAGTCTACTCCGCCATTCTATCATGGTTGATTTATCTCTCCCTCCTAACCCCATTCTCCTGCCTTCCCCCCATAACCCCTGACACCCGCACTAGTCATGAATCTGTCTAACTGCAGCTATAAAGTGTTCAAGAAGGAACTGCAGATGCTGGAAGATCAAAGGTACACAAAATTGCTGGAGAAACTCTAGATGCGGGTGCAGCTGAGCATCTCCAGCAATGTTGTGTACCTGCAGCTATAAAGTGTCTGGTTGGTGAAGATGGTTGGAGCGGGGCCTGACATCACCGCCCCGCGCGGCTTGGAATGGCTGCGGGACTCTGCGAGCGCACGCCGGGGGCTCTAACATCAAGACCCGGTGTGCGACCTTGCACCACCCGGCGTGGCTTTAATGGCCGCGGGACAATCGCCATCACCAGCCGGGGGCTTTGACTTTGACTCTGACATCGGGGGGGGAGAGTGCAGTGGAGAGATAAGTTTTTTTTGGCCTTCCATCACAGCGATGTGATGGATGTTTATGTAAATTATATTGTGTCTTGGGTCTATTTGTTTGTAATGTATGGCTGCAGAAACGGCATTTTGTTTGGACCTCAAGGGGTCCAAATGACAAATAAATTGAATCTAAAAAATGGTTCTTTAGGTGGGACAGGGTGCAGACGGGGGTGAGATGGTGTGTGGGCGCTCGGCAGGACGATGGTCTAGAGGGGGGCTGAGTAACCGCTGTGTCCTTCCCCCAAACTGATGCAAGAACGGGAACATCCCTCGTCGGCAGCCAATCATTCCAGTTACTTGGATCAGATCCATCGCAGCCATCCAATGGTAAAATAACGCAGCTGCTTGAAATCTGAAATAAAGCAGAGAATATCATTTTGCATCATAGTCCTTATCTGGAACAGGCTGCCAGAAGAATGTGGAGAGGCAGATATCACTTTTAAAATATATATTTGTGCAGATATATGGACAGGAAGGGTTTAGAGGGATTTGGGCCAAATTCAGGCAAATGGGAGCAACTCAGTATGCCAACTTGGTCAGCATGGACGAGATGGGCTGAAGGGCCTGTTGACTGATCCTGAAACTCCTCTGTGGCTCTAATACAGGAAGTTAATCAGGCAACATTGTTGATGAGAGGGGCAGAGTTATCAGTTGAGGTAGATGGGAGATTGGCAAGGCTAACATCCTGAAACATTTCTGGAGGTGTACAGAGGATATTGATGTTGCAAACACCGACATTAAACATGCCGGAAAACTATGACCTACACTGCCGTACAAAGCTATGACATACACTGCTGTACAGTGCCTCTTCAGTGCTTGTGGCTTTGACCAGAGAGAGCAATTTTGTCTCGCGCCAAAGCGTGGCGATACTTGTGTACCGTCTCTGTGACGTGTGCCACGCGGTTGTACCGTGTCATACGCAAAACGCAGCGTTTCACCGTAGCTCGGCACACGTGCTGACAAAGCCTCATTGTATCATTGAGTGGATGGACTTGTGTGGGAAGGAACTGCAGGTGCTGGTTTAAACCAAAGATAAGACACAAAATGCTGGAGTATCTCAGCGGGACGGGCAGCATCTCTGGAGGGAAGGGATGGGTGACGTTTCTGGTCGAGACCCTGATTCAAACTGTTGAAGAAGGGTCTCAACCTGAAACGTCACCCATTGCTTCTCTCCAGAGATGCTGCCTGTCCCGCTGAGTTACTCCGGCGTTTTGTGTCTGTGTGTGAGTGGATGGAATTGTTCAGTTTGCACCACCGTTTCTCCAACAGCTAGGATGGGCTTAAGCAGCAGCTAGGATGGGCTTATACACTCACTCCACAAAGCTGGTGGCCTCTCCACATCAACCTGCCCCTTGTGTTCCTCTTAGTGACTGGTGACTGTGGACATCAGACTCTCTGCCTGTTCCTGCCATGGACTTTGCATATAAAGCATAGAGAACAAACATTTCTTATACTCCTGCCATCCGTGAAGATATAACGGCATCACCATTTGTATCAGTATGTTCAATCTCAGAAAATGATAACAAACATTCTGTGTACTAATAAATGCACAAGGTGCTGGAATATTCAGCAGGTCAGGCAGCATCTCTGAAGGACATAGATAGACAACTTTGTGTTGGGACCCTTCTGTCTCCTCCAGAGATACTGCCTGGCCTGCTGAGTTACCCTGGTCATTCTTTCTTCTCCCCGCTCCCGTCCGGCACAAGGTACAGAAGCTTGAAAGCACGCACCACCAGACTCAGGAACAGCTTATTCCCCTCTGTCATCAGGCTTCTGAACGGCCCTTCCATAAGCTGGGGTACTGTCCGATTCACCTCCACCCCATTGTGGACATTGGACTTTGTCTGTGGAACTGATGCGCTACAAAGCTGAGAACTATATTCTGCACTCTGTATCTATCTTCCCCTTTGCTCTACCTGTTGGACTGGAGTTTGACCTGACTGTATCCATGTTATTATCTGATCTAACTGGACAAAGCTGTACCTCAGTACACATGACACTAATGAACCTGAACCATTTGTAGTTATTATATATTATCCATGTATATTGTATTCACTGGCCCCCCTTCGTTGCTGTAAGAATGTCATTGTGGATACACAAGACAATGAAACACACACTTGGTTCATGTGTCAGCCCATTGTGTTCAGTGGAAATACTGGCGTGTGAAGGAGGGAGAGGAAGTGGACAAGTTCCTTTATTTATAGTTGTTTGTGGTTTGACTGTGGCTTCAATTATTGAATGTGAATGTGAATACTCTACGGTGAAATTCTGCGCTTTCATACCCAGGGTATGTGAATAGTGGCCATGTAAAGGGCGCTGACAATGTAACAAAGGCCCTCCTTTATTCTTCTCCCCCCCCCCCACGGCAGGCCCGTTGTTCCCAGTGCCACGACCTCCGTCTACATTCAACAAATGTTCAATAAAGCTCTGTATTTGTACATTTTGCTGCTTGAAAACTTTGAACAATTTTACCTCGTTTTTGATAGTTTTGAAATTTACTTGGAAGTTCAGGGTGATTCCTAAACTGTGAGAGTTTTGCCAGTTGCCAACCCTGGACATTGATGGGGGACGTGGGGACGTGGGGGGGTGGTGCTGCTGATGTGACCTCCATGTCCCATCTCCACTGCCCAAAGTCTTGGCCCTGATCTGACATATGACATACAATGACGTACACTCTCGGGCAGTGGAATCAGCATGAAGATTGTGTCGGTCTAAATACAGGTCAAGGGTTGCCATGGGTGACCACACCAGGGCAGCAAAGCGGCCCAATGAGACTGACCCGTCTCCCTAGGGCACAGTCCACTCACCACCATTGGCCTGCTCCATCCATCCCTTTAGTCCAATCAGTTTGAGTAGGTGTGTTGCTCCCCAGTTCTGACCCAATTTCATTGAAGGTCAGCAGAGAGGATTTACAAGGATGTTGCCAGGACTCAAGGGCCTGAGTTAGAGGTGGCGCAGCGGTAGAGCAGCACCGGGCTCGATCCTGACGGCGGGCGCTGTCTGTACGGAGTTTGCACGTTCTCCCCGTGACCTGCGTGGGTTTTCTCCGGGTGCTCCGGTTTCCTCCCACACTCCAAAGACGTGCGGGTTTGCAGGTTAATTGGCTTCAGCAAAATTGTAAATTGTCCCTAGTGTGTGGGATAGTACCAGTGTACAGGGATCGCTGGGTGGTGTGGACTCGGTGGGCCGAAGGGCCTGTTTCCGCCTGTACCTCCAATGTCTAACAAGAGGTTGAACAGACGAGGACTTGATTCCTTGGAGCGCAGGAGGATGAGGGGCGATCTTATAGAGGTGTATATCACCATGAGGGCAATACTTAGGGTAAACACACAATATTTTACCTAGTGGGGAATCAAGAACCAGATGTTTAAGGCAGTGGTTATTAACCTGGGGGTCGTTTGGGGTTTTACTGGGGGGAGGGGGACATTTAATAGGAACCTGAGGGGCAATGGTTTTACATAAAGGGCGGTAGGTATATGGAACGAGCTGTCAGAGATGGTGGTTGAGGCAGGTACATGTGTAGGGTAAGTTTAGAGGGATTTGGGTCAAATGCAGTCAGATGTGAACTAGTGGAGATGGGGCATGTTGGTCGGTGATGGGGCATGTTGGTCTGTGTGGGCACGTTGGGCTGAAGGGCCTCTTCCCATGATGTATCACTCTATGACTCTAGAACAGTCCAACACAGGAACGGTTCCCGCATTTCAGTAGCGTCCTACCAACCCATCGCATGCCCTTGACCAATCCCTCTAGATACGACCACACCAGGCTGGGCCCAGGTCCCACCAACAAGTTGTCTCCCTGCGGCAAGACTTAGTGATGGTGATGAGGAAGATGACACCTGTAAGAAGCTCGAGTCCCTGGAATTGATGTGTGATGTGACCCCGTTAAACTCAAGTCAAGGGGAAGTCAGGCCTGTTCTCTAGTCTGCTGCATAGAGGAGAGGAGAGGGGTGATGCAGTCTGAAGGAGGGTCTCGACCCGAAACTTCATGCATTCCTTCTCTCCAGAGATGTTGCCTGTCCCACTGAGTTACTCCAGCACTTTGTGCCTATCTTCGGCTTAAACCAGCATCTGCAGTTCCTTCCTACACTGAGGGGTTTGTGCAGCTTGCGTTTCACATTTCTGAAGCAGTTGTACGATGCGGTCCAATTCATTACATCATTGGAGTTTACATAATGCCAGGGGGATATTTTATTTGTCATCAGTTGCATTCAAGGCCCCGGAGCAGATGTTGCAGCAGTCCACGAACTGGTATGGTGCAGTAGAAGTCTTTCACAATTTGACCTCGCAAAGGTGAGAGGCAGGAATGTACCACATGCTCCATCGCCAGCTGTGTCACGCTCGGCAAACTGGCTTCATTTCTGAAGAAGGGTCTCGACCCGAAACGTTGCCTATTTCCTTCGCTCCATAGATGCTGCCTCACCCGCTGAGAATTTCTCCAGCATCTGTGGAGCGAAGGAATAGGTAACGTTTCGGGTCGAGACCCTTCCGGGTCTCGACCCGAAACATCACCTATCCCTTCATCTGTCTGAAGAAGGGTCTCGGCCCGAAACGTCACCTATTCCTTCGCTCCATAGATGCTGCCTCACCCACTGAGTTTCTCCAGCATTTTTGTCTACCTTCCATTTTCCAGCATCTGCAGTTCCTTCTTAAATAATTAATTTTCACCCCGTCAGGTTTAAAAATTGTGCAAACCTTTCCCAAGTTGGCCTTGCCGCGGGTCAAGGCAGATCCTCGAAGCACGACTAGACACAGAAACATAGACAATGGGTGCAGGAGTAGGCCATTCGGTCCTTTGAGACAGCACGGCCATTCAATATGATCATGGCTGAATATGCCCAATCAGTTCCTGCTTTCTCCCCATATCCCTTGATTCCATTAGCCCCAAGAGCTAAATCCAACCCTCTCTCGGAAACACCCAATGAGTCGGCCTCCACTGCCTTCTGTGGCAGAGACTCACAATTCTCTGGGTGCCACATGGCTGTCGGCTGGCCTGATTGCAAGAGGATTTGAGTATAGGAGCAGGGAGGTTCTACTGCAGTTGTACAGGGTCTTGGTGAGACCACACCTGGAGTATTGCGTACAGTTTTGGTCTCCAAATCTGAGGAAGGACATTATTGCCATAGAGGGAGTACAGAGAAGGTTCATCACCATGATTCCTGGGATGTCAGGACTGTCTTATGAAGAAAGACTGGATAGACTTGGTTTATACTCTCTAGAATTTAGGAGATTGAGGGGGGATCTTATAGAAACTTACAAAATTCTTAAGGGGTTGGACAGGCTAGATGCAGGAAGATTGTTCCCGATGTTGGGGAAGTCCAGGACAAGGGGTCACAGCTTAAGGATAAGGGGGAAATCCTTTAAAACCAAGATGAGAAGAACTTTTTTCACACAGAGAGTGGTGAATCTCTGGGACTCTCTGCCGCAGAGGGTAGTCTATGCCACAGTTCATTGGCTATATTTAAGAGGGAGTTAGATGTGGCCCTTGTGGCTAAGGGGATCAGGGGGTATGGAGAGAAGGCAGGTACGGGATACTGAGTTGGATGATCAGCCATGATCATATTGAATGGCGAATGGTGCAGGCTCGAAGGGCCGAATGGCCTCCTCCTGCACCTAATTTCTATGTTTTTATGTTTCTATGATTGGGAATAACAAATGTTTGTGCCGCTCCATTCGGTTAGAGGGGCCAGAGCTGGCGAGTTGTATCAAGGAAGGGCCCCAAACGTCTGGGTCCTTGTGGGGCCGTTGCCCCTCATCATTAACACCCCGTGGACTACGGGTTTAACGCCTCCACGGCATGGTGGCGACATCACTCGGTTTGGTTTGTGGACGTTAACTTCTCGAATGAAACAAACATGAGAGAAAAACAAATTAGGCTGCAGTTTCTATCATTAGATATGGTCTGTAGTTTTATTTTCCACACTTAGAAAAAATGTTATGGGTTATGTAAAAATATGCTAACTCAATAATCATACTAATTTTTAACCATGACAATGGTATTCAGTATTTCTGTATCCTAGCAACCCAGTGATTAGTTTGTCAATCGTGAAAAGCAGAATTCTACCGAGTAAAATATTTGATTCCATGCTTGATTGAACAAAATGATTTAGACCATTAGCGGTAGTAAAGTCCCTCTCTTTTGTTCCTCGAGACCTGTGTACGCTCCAAACATGTGGAGCCGGTGGATGCGAGCATCCTGTACAAGGGGAGACAGACCGTACTAATGCTCCTCCACTCAGATCTACATGGGATTTTGTTGGGAAAGTCAAATCTTACTCCAGGCTGGAAGCGTAGAACGTTTTTTCTCTCTCATGAGGCTCAATCAATATCATAGAAACATAGAAACATAGAAATTAGGTGCAGGAGTAGGCCATTCGGCCCTTCGAGCCTGCGCCGCCATTCAATATGATCATGGCTGATCATCCAACTCAGTATCCCGTATCTGACTTCTCTCCATACCCTCTGATCCCCTTAGCCAGAAGGGCCACATCTAACTCCCTCTTAAATGAACTGTGGCCTCGACTATCCTCTGCGGCAGAGAGTTCCAGAGATTCACCACTCTCTGTGTGAAAAAAGTTCTTCTCATCTTGGTTTTAAAGGATTTCCCCCTTATCCTTAAGCTGTGACCCCTTGTCCTGGACTTCCCCAAAATCGGGAACAATCTTCCTGCATCTAGCCTGTCCAACCCCTTAAGAATTTTGTAAGTTTCTACAAGATCCCCTCTCAATCTCCTAAATTCCAGCGAGTATAAACCAAGTCTATCCAGTCTTTCTTCATAAGACAGTCCTGACATCCCAGGAATCAGTCTGGTGAACCTTCTCTGCACTCCCTCTATGGCAATAATGTCCTTCCTCAGATTTGGAGACCAAAACTGTACGCAATACTCCAGGTGTGGTCTCACCAAGACCCTGTACAACTGCAGTAGAACCTCCCTGCTCCTATACTCAAATCCTTTTGAATCATAAGATTATTTATCATAAGAAATATTTACTCCCTGGATCACCGCGGCAACATGTTATTGATGATGGGTTTATGAAATATTATTTTTACTTGGTGGGCAGTGGGAAATATTCTGCCATTGCTTACTGATTTTTGGGTGTGTGTGTTTCCAGCGTACAACATGCAGATTTATCTCTGGGACTTTTTTCCCGTCGAGGAATATATATAAATGTGCAGGGATTGCCCTGGTTAGCAAAGGGTTACACACTGCGATAAGACGAGAGGAGACCATCCAGAGATCCACCAAGACCCATTACAAGGCTGCAGCCATCTCATCAATGTGCCCCAGACTGCTCTGCATTACTAGGTAGATAGGCACAACAAGCTGGAGACAGGGCTGGCCTTAGGAGGTGCGGGGCCCAATTGGGAACAACGTTGTTGAGACCCAGGTTCCCAGCCAAGGTCTGTAGAATCATAGAAATACAAATAAAGTCTATTATAGACTTTACTATCTTGAACAAGTTAGGGCTTTATTCTTTGGAGCGCAGAAGGTTAAGGGGGGACTTGATAGAGGTCTTTAAAATGATGAGAGGGATAGACAGAGTTGATGTGGACAAGCTTTTCCCTTTGAGAATAGGGAAGATTCAAACAAGGGGACATGACTTGAGAATTAAGGGACAGAAGTTTAGGGGTAACATGAGGGGGAACTTCTTTACTCAGAGAGTGGTAGCTGTGTGGAATGAGCTTCCAGTGGAGGTAGTGGAGGCAGGTTCGATTTTATCATTTAAAAGTAAATTGGATAGTTATATGGATGAGAAGGGAATGGAGGGTTATGGTCTGAGCGCAGGTGTATGGGACTAGGGGAGAATAAGTGTTCGGCACGGACCTGTAGGGCCGAGATGGTCTGTTTCCGTGCTGTAATTGTTATATGGTTATATCTCTATGGTAGAATGGAAAGCAATCAAAATGTGCGCTTAAAAAGTGCCTGCAAGTTAATGGACCAAACAGGTTTAAGATACATTTTAATATAAAATTGCATAGATGTAAACCTACAGGTAACAAACAAAATGTGTAGATCACCTCTGAAAAGTACATAGTTACAATACCACTTGTGTTAGTGACTGTGAAATGAAAAAAAAAGTAATTCAATTAACTAGATCCTGGAAAACCAATAACTATTGGTGAAAAACTTGTCCAGGCATTAAATTTTGGGCTTCTACCCCATCCTAACTTAGTTGTGTGTGTGTGTTGGTTGTCTGGGTGTTATGTCTGTGTGTGGGAGAGAAGGGAGGGAGGGAAGGGGAGAAGGAAGGGAGGGAAGGAGAGAAGGGAAGGAGGGAAGGGCGAGAAGGGAGGGAGGGAAGGAGATGGAGAGAGGGAGGGAAGGAAGGAGAGAAGGGAGGGAGGGAAGGAGAGAAGGGAGGGAGGGAAGGAGAGAAGGGAGGGAGGGAAGGAGGAAGGGAGGGAGGGAAGGAGAGAGGGAAGGGAAGGGAGGGAGGGAAGGAGAGAAGGGAGGGAGGGAAGGAGAGAAGGAGAGAAGGGAGGGAGGGAAGAACTGAACGTTGCCCGGCCCTCCGTGTAGTGTTCACCGCGTCTCGCCGGGGAGAGAGAGAGGTGGAGCCGAGACTGTGTGCGTGAAGCACGGCGACTGGAGGGGCGGGAGCGCTGCCCTGGGACCATGAGGGACCTCCCCATCTCCTCCTTCTCCATTGCCCCTCACATCCCATCCCCTTTTACCCCTTTCTTCCCCCTCCACCCCTCTACTCTCTCTCCACCACTCTCTCCCCCCTCTCCATCCCTCTACTCTCTCTCTCCCCCCCTCCCTCCACCCTCTCCCCCTCCACACTCTCTCTCCCCCCTCCACCCCTCTCACTCTCTCCCCCCCCTCCACCACCCTCTCTCTCCCCTCCACCCGGGGTAGATCTACCCGAGTCGAGAGTAGATTACTCCAAAGATTCTAGAGTGGGGCTTTGGATTACTCTAGCGCGGGGCCCCCCTTAGGCGCGGGGCCCAATGGGGAGCAATGGGTCCAATTGGCTCAAGGCCGGTCCTGGCTGGAGTAACTCAGCGGGTCAGGCAGCATCTCGACCTGAAACATCACCCATTCCTTCTCTCCCAGAGATGCTGCCTGACCCGCTGAGTTACTGCAGCTTATTGGGTCTATCTTCGGTTTAAACCAGTGTCTGCAGTTCCTTCGTACACACGTGGATGCTCATGGTCTGGGCATCCAAGTGTCCGACACTTAGCTCTTGCACGGATCTCTCTGCGAGCTGCAGTCTGCATTCCAGCATGTTCACTACCGGATATGTTTCTGCCAACCATGGGCATGCATCTTTGCAGCAATGCAGCTACGGAGCCACTTGTGCAACAACTTGGCCTCAGGACCCAACCACTGTGTATCATCACCAGCATCTCACTAAGACCAATACATCACTGTTTATCTCCTGCAGCAGCAGCATTCAAAAAGCTTTTACAAACCCCTTATGATGGTTTAATAGATATGTTTCATTCATAATTCTAAAGAAGGAGATAAATTGTAGTGAAATTTGAAGTGTGCAGTAATTTATTAGACAATAAAATTGACATATACACACTGCTTTCACAACTCGTATGTGATGAGAAGTTTTGGGCTATAGCCCAGCGAGAGGCTCTGGGACATTGTCCCCTCAGGCACGTTGTGATTTTAATCGTCTAAAATGGGAAGTGTACAACCCCTTGGACAGTTGTATGTGACCAAGCCCTGGTTTACAGTGAAGGTGGATGGGGACAAGGCTGCTCGTTCTCCCAGCACCTGAGCTAAGTTCCCCGCACCTGATGTGTGCAGCACATCGCTGTGGGTAGACATGTCATAAGGACACACGTGGGAGCAGCAGAATTAGGCCATTCGGCCCATCAAGTCTACTCCGCCATTCAATCATGGCTGATCTATCTCTCCCTCCTAACCCCATTCTCCCGCCTTCTCCCCATAACCCCTGACACCCGCACTAATCAAGAATCTATCAATCTCTGCTTTAGAAATATCCATTGATTACTGATCCATGCACTATTGATCCATTGACTAGACTATTGATCCATGCACTAGACTATTGATCCATTGACTAGACTATTGATCCATTGACTAGACTATTGATCCATTGACTAGACTATTGATCCATTGACTAGACTATTGATCCATGGACTATTGACCCATGGACTAGGCTATTGATCCATGGACTAGACTATTGATCCATGGACTAGACTATTGATCCATGGACTATTGATCCATTGATGCATTGATACCCTGCCCTCCTCAGTACAACCACGGTGTGTCCCAGTATAAAACCACCATTCAAGCTCTTGTCGTTATCCTATTAATGAGCATCAACATTTTAAACCTAAATCCCCCACTGTTGGATGCTACCCTTACAGACTCTCCTCCGTTAACTGGCCCCTGCTGCCTTGCTTTCATCAGCTGAAGCTTTTCCTGTGACATTAAACAATATGGATATTGATGGATATGATACACTGAATGTGCTGGAGGAACTCAGTGAGTCAGGCAGCATCTATGGAGAATTAAATTGGACAGAATTAAAGGACAATCTTTTAGGAAGGAGATGAGAAATGTCTCTGGAATTCTCTGCCACAGAGGGTAGTTGAGGCCACAGTTCATTGGCTATATTTAAGAGGGAGTTAGATGTGGCCCTTGTGGCTAAAGGGATCAGGGGGTATGGAGAGAAGGCAGGTACGGGATACTGAGTTGGATGATCAGCCATGATCATATTGAATGGCGGTGCTGGCTCGAAGGGCCGAATGGCCTACTCCTGCACCTAATTTCTATGTTTCTATGTCTTTAGTCACAGGGTGTTGGATCTGTGGAATTATTTGCCACAGAAGCTGTGGAGGCCAAGTCAGTGGATGTTTTTTAAGGCAAAGACAGATTTCTGATTAGTACGGCTGTCAGGGGTTATGGGGAGAAGGCAGGAGAATGGAGGGAGAGATAGATCAGCCATGATTGAATGGCGGAGTAGACTTGATGGGTCGAATGGCCTAATTCTGCTCCTATCACTTATAGCCTTATGAACTTATGACTCTGTTTTGGGTCGAGATCTTCTTTCAGATTCCGTTCTTTCTGCAGATGCTTCCTGACCTACTGGGTTGCTCCAGAGTTGTGTGTTTTGCTCAGGTTTGCAGCATCTGCAGTAGCTTGTGTCTTCACTGGAACTTGCCGCTCTTGTTGTCTTCTGCTGGGTCCGATTGAACGGAGCTTGGTGGTTGTACTTTGCAGAGGGAAGGCGGTGGAAGGCAGCAAAGCGGTTGGTCACTTCCTCAATGCAGAGCCATTCTTTCATGACCATCAGTACAGTGAGATATCTTGATTGACGATGGTAAATTGTTGAACTGCACAAGGGATAATCTACAATGCCCCTCACTGTGGATATCAACCCTAGATTGAGTATAGAAGTTGGAATGTAATGTTAAAATTGTACAAGGCATTGGTGAGACCAAATCTGGAGTATGGTGTACAATTTTGGTCGCCCAATTATAGGAAGGATGTCAACAAAATAGAGAGAGTACAGAGGAGATTTACTAGAATGTTGCCTGGGTTTCAACAACTAAGTTACAGAGATAGGTTGAATAAGTTAGGTCTTTATTCTATGGAGCGCAGAAGGTTAAGGGGGGACTTGATAGAGGTCTTTAAAATGATGAGAGGGATAGACAGAGTTGATGTGGACAAGCTTTTCCCTTTGAGAGTAGGGAAGATTCAAACAAGAGGACATGACTTCAGAATTAAGGGGCAGAAGTTTAGGGGTAACATGAGGGGGAATTTCTTTACGCAGAGAGTGGTAGCGGTGTGGAATGAGCTTCCAGTGGAAGTGGTGGAGGCAGGTTCATTGGTATCATTTAAAAATAAATTGGATAGGCATATGGATGAGAAGGGAATGGAGGGTTATGGTATGAGTGCAGGCAGGTGGGACTAAGGGGAAAAAAAAGTTGTTCGGCACGGACTTGTAGGGCCGAGATGGCCTGTTTCCATGCTGTAATTGTTATATGGTTATTGTTTATATGGGCCTTCGCATTGATGATATTATTCCTG